>NW_027601709.1:0-83340 GCF_053455715.1 Rhinoraja longicauda | reverse complement strand
GCTCTGTAAATAGAAAAAACCATGTGAGTTCATCTACTGCAAGTGTCGGTGTGTGCACCATCATTACCTGAGGCCAGGTGTATAAGGCATGTAGGGAACAGATGGGGTCCATTCACCCTGAGTTGAGGAATCAAGAACCAGTGGAATAAAATCTATAGTGGGAAAGGAAAGATACAAACCTCAGGGGCATTTATTTCGCATAGAGGGTTGTGGATTGGAAACAACTCGCAGAGGAGGTACTTGACACATGTGTACTGCAGCAAAATATAAAAGATAATTGGGCATGTACATGGATGGGAAAGGTTTAGTGGAATATGGGTCAATCCCAGGCAGCTGGGACTCGTGTAGAAGGGGCATCTCGATCAGTATGGGCAAGTTGGGAAGCATGGCCTACTTCACTGCTGTTTGACTCTATGATGTTATTACTCTTAAGTTGTGGGGGCACACAGCCTGCAGAGGGATGTGGTGAGTGGGCAAGGAGGTGGCAGATGAAGTCTGACGTGGGACAATATAAGCTTATTCATTTTGGAAGCAAGATTGAAAAAGTAAAATAGGAGGGCAAGAAAGCAAGAAAAAGTAAAAATGTCACTTAAACAGAGTGAGAGAATTGAATGTTGTGTTACAAAGAGACCTGAATGTGAAGGACATGAACCACATTATTGTGAGGGGGATGGAGTCTCATTGGGGAAGTCCAGCACTTTTACAGGTTGTGGACAGTTGTGGGCTCAGGGTTTCAGGAAGGATCTGCTTGTACTGGAGGCAGGACAGAGTAGGTTCCCGAGATTATTTCCTGGGATGAAGGAGTTGACATCTAGGCCACAAGTGCTCTTGCAGGAGCTTGTAGCAGTGTTTATTCAGTGTGTTTTCTCGTGCTGTGTGTCTCTGACCTTCCTGGACCCCAGCAGTCTCACAGCCCATGAGGTACAGTTCCACAAGGCTGGTTTTCCTTGAAAAGCTGTTCAGAGTTGGGCCAGTTACGGTGGTTTAAAGCAGTGGCTTGTGTTGGGTAGACCAAGGGTGAACATGACTGGGAATAGTAGATAGGGTGGTGAAGACGGCTTTCAGTACATTAGGCTTCATCAGTCAGGATATTGAGTGTTGAAGTTTTGAGTACAGAATGTTGTGGTTAATTTTAACGGGTTTAATTGTCAGTGTCTCTGGCAAAACCAGCATTTATTGTCCATCCCTTGTTTCCATGAACCGGGTGGTGGGGAGAGATTGACTTGAACGCTGCATTCTTCTTGGGAAGACATTCCCATGTTATTGGGGAGGGTGTTCCAGGATTTAAACCTGGTGACGATAAAGAAATGTCTCCACATCAGCCTGACTTGTTCCTGACCTGGGTTCAGAGACCAAGACCAGTTTTTCACCTCAATAAATAAACTTGAAGCGGGACAACTCAAAACTGAAATCTCTCAGTAATGCACATGGAGAAACAAAAATCATGTTTCAACGAATGCATATCATTGAATGGTGAATGAGTTGCAATGTCTAATTTCTCTCTCCACCTTTGCCAAGTGACCTGTTTCCATTTTCATTCGTAATGCTGATCAGAGTTCAGAGACCAAGACCAGTTTTTCACCACAATAAATAAAGTTTGCATTGCCCCTCTCTCAGGACATACAGTGTCTCAGCACCACTGATGTTGCTAACACTGAGCGGGTCAGTGGGGAACACAGCTGCCCACAGTCAGACTACCCCTTGGGGTTTGTTTCTGTCGTGTGCTGCAGGTAACAGCGACTCTCACCTGCCCTCGGTTTAGAAACATAGAAAATAGGTGCAGGAGTGGGCCATTCAGCCCTTCGAGTCAGCACCGCCATTCAATAAGACCATGGCTGATCATCCAAAATCAGCACCCCGTTCCGGCTTTTACCCCATATCCCTTGATTCCCTTAGCCCTAAGAGCTGAATCTAACTCTCGCTTGAAAACATCCAGTGAATTGGCCTCCGCTGCCTTCTGTGGTAGATAATTCAATTCCACAGATTCACAACTCTCTGGGTGAAAATGTTTTTCCTCATCTCACTCCTAAGTGGCCTACCCCTTATTCTTAACCTATGACCGCTGGTTCTGGACTCCCCCAATATTGGGAACATTTTTCCCTGTCCAATCCTCTCAGAATTTTATATGTTTCTATAAGATCCCCTCTCATCCTTCTAAATTCCAGCGAATACAAGCCCAGTCGACCTATTCTTTCATCATATGCCATGTCCTGCCATCCTGGGAATTAACCTGCTGAACCTACGCTTCACTCCCTCAATAGCAAGAATGTCCTTCCTCAAATTAGGAGAACAAAACTGCACACAATACTCTGGGTGTAGACTCACCAGGGCCCTGTGCAACAGCAGTAGGACCTCCTTGCTCCTAAACTCAAATCTTCTCAGAATGAAGGCCAACATGCCATTAGCTTTCTTCACTGCCTGCTGTACCTGCATGCGTACTTCACTGCCTGCTGTACCTTGTACTGTCCATGGCTGCTGATCAACGACCACTGTAGAAAGCAACCCCCAGGCTGGACGGTGTGTGGGATGCATCCCGCCTGTACTGTGGTCAGCTCCTGGAGTAAGTGTGTAGACCACAGCCTCATGTGGTCACTGACTGACTGTGGGGGATGGAATCCCAGCTCAGTACCTAGAACTGGAACAAGTCCATTGGCCCACATGATGCAAAGTTAAACTAATCTTCTTTGCCAGCATGTGATCCATGTCTCTCCATTCCTGGATCTCAATGGCCGATCTTAACCACCAGTATCATATCTGCCTCCACCACCCCCCTGGCACTGCATTCCAGACATTTACAGCTCTGTAGTAAACCTGCCGAGCACATCGCACTTAAAATCTGAAGAAGGGCCTCGACCCGAAACCTCACCCATTACTTCTCTCCAGAGATGCTGCCTGTCCTGCTGAGTTACTTCAGCATTTTTTGTCTCCCTTAAAATCTCCCTTTCTGACTTTAAAGACATGCCCTCTGAACTTTGACATTTCCACCTTGGTTAAAAAGGTTCTGAGTGTCTATGCCTCCGGACCCGACACACCAGGTGCGGCCGAAGGACAAGAGTTCAAATGTGTGCCGCCTTCTCCTCAGCGCAGCACTGAGTGCAGAGGTGGGGAGGAAGCAACAGTGGGACAGGAAGGCTGCGAGAAACTGGACTCACACAGCACCAAACACACAGCTCATGATGCAGTTCTCTTTATTATTGGCTGAGAAGCTAAGTGAGTACAGTCACCACAGACAGTGAGAGCGGCTACAAAGAAATCAAAGCATTGGATCCACTGCTGGAAAGGATGAGTGGACCATTCTGGAGTCTTCTAAACTCAGTGCCGTTTGTAGGAACAAACAAAATTATTTCTTGCGTGACATTTGTTATCATTCCATAATCCGACTCCTAGAAGCAGGAAAAGATGAAAGCATTTACCTGTTAGTCCACAAGCAAAATGCTGCAGATGCCGGAAATCTGAAATAATACTGGAAATATTCAATAGGTCAGGTAGCACTTGTGGAGAGGAAACAGAAGGTTCATTGAGGGAAATGTTATCTCTGCTCCTCTCACCACAGATGCTGCCTGACCAACTGAGTGTTTCCAGCCTCCCCCCTCCCTTCATCCGACCCCATCACACATCCGTCTGTTCCTTTCTCCAACTACCTCTCTCTTAGGTACATCTGTGCTCTCTGCCTCGATTACGTGCTCCTGAGCTCCACCTGCCAAAGTCAAGAAGATTTTCTTTCTTCTCTCTTTGATTTGTCGGTGGCTATTTTACATTTATGACCAGAAAATCTGGTTTCACACTCAAGGAAACATCCTCTCGACATCCGCCTACAAATCCTTCACTACAGTACCTTCCTCTAACTCCACTGCTGCCCCCTTGTACATTCCCCCTGCACAGTTACACTCGGTGTCTGTTCCCCTGACTCCTGCATTACATCCCATACATCCTCCTCTCACTGCTGGGCAGTCAGTCCAGTTCTGCAGAGCACAGGACCCACGGGGTTGGTTCACTCCCTCTGTGTAACAACAGGTCTGTGGAGGTCACCTCCTGTTCAATACTGTGTCTGAAATCAACTTCCAACAGAACAATATTTATGTCATTGTTACACTTACGATAATAGTTCGTTTCCACACAATCTTCGTTGCATGCATTATTAGGTTCACCACAACACCAATGTGTGTATCTCAATGCAGATCCATCGATCCATGTGAAATGACCTTCCTGTGGGTGTAAATGAATAGTCATTGTGTTGGAATGCTGAATCAGCTGCCATGAACAATACAGGGAGGAGCTGTACCTGAGCCGGAGTGAGAGCAGAATACGAGCAGCCGGGACAAGTAGGGCAGTGGATGGGAGTTTAAACTATGGACTGGCAGGGTGGGGGAATCTCATGGAAGTAACAGGATCCTTGGGATGAAAATGACAGGATCTGAGAGTAAAGGTCAGAGAAGAGGTAATGGTAACTCAGAAAATGAGGAAAAGATGGTAATTGAACACAAATATAATGTAGGATCTCTCAGAGAAAGACGGTGAACAATGAAGAAAAGAACTGAAGACCCCTGCAGACCAATGAACACAGAATGCCAAACCCAACAGGAGGTGGAGGCAGTGCGTTGCAGCACGGAGCCTGTTGTGTGTGTGTGGAGGAGTGGAACACTGAGCACATCACCCACTCCCCCACCCCTCCACCCCCACCGGCACCAACACTGTTCCTCCATTCAGAGGCTCTGGTGAATTTTACATTTCCTTGCCCTTCACGGACCCGCCCAGATCAGGAGTACATCTGGAATATTCACTTCCCAGCCCAAGGACTCGAGGGGCTTTGAATATGTCTGAAGGTTCAGCAGATCCTTTCCTCTGGGGAGTGAATACCCCAAACTATCACTGACCTCCAACAGCTTATTGAAATTCAATGATTCACTTCTCACTTCAGAGATTGTTTTTTTTTTTTTTTTTTTTTTTTTGAAAAGCATATGTACAATAGAAATAAAAGACAAATTTGTTATAAAGTTTCAGGAGAAGGATTAACCAGACCCGACTGCAGGGAGTGTGGAGAAAGGGTTTGTGAATTAATGCAGAATGTTACAGGAATTCACATCATTGTTTCAAAGCTGTGGAGATCATTTCTCGAGGGATAGAGTAGAAAAGCAGAGAAGTTGAGTGAAACTGGAATAGAACCTTGGTGAGACTGCACTCGGACACTGAGCATAGTTCTGGTCTCCATGACATGGGAAAGGCACAGAAACACCAGTGAAGGTGAAAACATATTTCCAGGGAAGGCTGCAGAACTGAGAGATGGTACTTACCAACATAGTTTGGACCAACCAGTGCCCTTTCATCCACCAGTGGCTGAGGGTGATCTCCCTCTCCCTCTTCCTCTCTGAATGACTACCTGCTGTGACTGTGGAGCCACAACTACATAAACACTTGAATGTTAAAGGCAGACACCTGAGTGTGGGGCGGCCGAGGGGGTCACGCGACACTCCTTCAAACCATGGCGATGGAATAGGGTCGACATGGAGAAATGTTTCCACTGGTGGTGTAGTCGAAAAGCAGGGAGAGTAAATATAAAGGGGTCACTGATCAACCCAGCAGCCTCGTCCACAGAATCCCTTTCCCCAGAGTGTTGAGGATGTGACTCACTGTGGTGAGGGGGCATTGAGAACGATCAGAATCTCACATTGAGAGGGAAAACAGAGAAGCTGATGAGGGGAAAGGAAAGTCCCAGTGATGGTGTGAGATGAAGGAGGGTGAGAGGAGGTTTGATGTGGAGCAGAAACAGACACATGAACATGTGGGATTTTATTTGTTCACAGGACGTGGTGACAGTGGCCCGACCTGCATTTATTGTCCTTCCCTGATCATCCTCTGACCATTTCAGACGGCAGGTACGAGTCAACACATTGATGGATCTCTGGAGTCCTGGTGAGGCCAGACTGGGGAAGGAGGGCAGATTTCTAACCCTGAAGAACAACAGTGAACCAGATGAGTTTTTACAACAGTCCGGTAGTTTCAGTCCCCATTACTGATGGTGACTTGTTTCTCCAGAGTGATTGCAGTTTATTTACTTGGATCCAAATTCCCTGGTGTCTGGGATGGGATTCAAACTCGTGTGCCTGGATCACCGGGATATCAGAGAGTAACTTAACCATTACACTGCCGCACCCTGTTACTCTGCAGGGCGTCATGTGTAACTCTATCTCTGAACAACGATGTGACACCAGAGATTCATCAATGTGTTGACTGTAATCTATTCTCTGAAACAGTCAGAGGATGATCAGCAGAGAACAGCAAATTCAGGTCTGTCCACTGTCGTGTGTTCCTGCAAGATAACGTGTCAATAGGTACAGGAGTAGGCCATTCGGCCCTTCGAGCCAGCACTGTCATTCAATGTGATCATGGCTGATCATTCACAATCAGTACCCCATTCCTGCTTTCTGCCCATACCCCCTGACTCTGCTATCATTAAGAGCTCGATCTAACTTAACTCTCTCTTGAAAGCATCCAGAGAATTGGCCTCCACTGTCACCAAAAACCTTACCCTGCATCTGTCGTTGAGACCAATCCAAGCTTTTTGTCCGTGGCCGCACCCAGCAGCGATCACTCTGGAAATGAATACGTTGTGATGACACGACATGATGGAAGCCAGATGCCCATGACATGCCTGGCGTCTGCAGAACATCTGGAAACAAACAAAGTATTTCATCTCTTGTTTCCATCACCGTGTTTCATCCCCTTGCTCGTCACTCAGTAAATCATCCAAAGTGAAGTAGACATTCAACAACCTTGTTCCCTTCAAATAGAGATCTAGTTCTTTAAACACTTTGATGTCAACCCCAGCTCTGTGTTAACTCCTGGATGTGGAGTTTCCCCCCAAATCCCCAGTATTTCACCCGCTGGTCCGAGCGATAGAAACCGGAGCCCACGGCTGCAGTGAAGCGCACCCTGGAACACAGGGACTCATCGCAGGCAATTCAACGACAGGCTGTGCTGTGAATTCATGGGAATGAACCAGCAGAGGGCAATGTTCCCCAGGCCTCCCAGTGCACACTGATGCAGTGGTAGAGTTGCTGCCTTAGGGGCCTGTCCCACACACGGGTGGGCCTGTTTCCACGCAGTATCTCGAAACTTAGCAATAGACAATAGACAATAGGTGCAGGAGGAGGCCATTTGGCCCTTCGAGCCAGCACCGCCATTCAATGTGATCATGGCTGATCATTCTCAATCAGTACCCCGTTCCTGCCTTCTCCCCATACCCCCTGACTCCGCTATCCTTAAGAGCTCTATCCAGCTCTCTCTTGAATGCATTCAGAGAATTGGCCTTCACTGCCTTCTGAGGCAGAGAATTCCACAGATTCATAACTCTCTGACTGAAAAAGTTTTTCCTCATCTCAGTTCTAAATGGCCTACCCCTTATTCTTAAACTGTGGCCCCTTGTTCTGGACTCCCCCAACATTGGGAACATGTTTCCTGCCTCTAACGTGTCCAACCCCTTAATAATCTTATAGGTTTCGATAAGATCTCCTCTCATCCTTCTAAATTCCTGTGTATACAAGCCTAGTCGCTCCAGTCTTTCAACATATGATAGTCCCGCCATTCCGGGAATTAACCAAGTAAACCTACGCTGCACGCCCTCAATAGCAAGGATATCCTTCCTCAAATTTGGAGACCAAAACTGCACACAGTACTCCAGGTGCGGTCTCACTAGGGCCCTGTACAACTGCAGAAGGACCTCTTTGCTCCTATACTCAACTCCACTTGTTATGAAGGCCAACATTCCATTGGCTTTCTTCACTGCCTGCTGTACCTGCATGCTTCCTTTCAGTGACTGATGCACTAGAACACCCAGATCTCGTTGTACGTCCCCTGTTTCTAACTTGACACCATTCAGATAATACTCTGCCTTCCGATTCTTACCACCAAAGTGGATAACCTCACACTTATCCACATTAAACTGCATCTGCCATGCATCTGCCCACTCACACAACCTGTCCAAGTCACCGTGCAACCTCATAGCATCTTCCTCACAGTTCACACTACCACCCAGCTTTGTATCATCTGCAAATTTGCTAATGGTACTTTTAATCCCTTCATCCAAGTCATTAATGTATATTGTATTTATCTGCGGTCCCAGCACCGAGCCTTGCGGTACCCCACTATTTACTGCCTGCCATTCTGAAAGGGATCCATTTATCCCCACTCTTTGCTTTCTGTCTGTCAACCAATTTTCTATCCATGTCATTACCCTACCTCCAATACCAGCAATCACTGGTTTCAGGGACTTACCTCAGCACATCCCCATGGTAGTTTGTGACGGAAAAGCCGGTAACAGGATCTTGCAGGATGATAATAATACCAGTGTCTACGACAGGGTCTGCAGGATAGTCCATGGCTTCCAAGGTTCTGCAGAGTCTCCCCTGGTTCTGTGGAATTGTTTGCTCCTGTAAGTTAAAGAGAATTAGGGTCTTAAACCAACAGAAGTGTCATCCTGAGTGAGACCTGTTGCCGCTTTTGTTACACGTCGTCTCATTCATTCCTATCTATGGACCTGCTGTAATTCTACCTGTCTGTACTGCTTCCTCTGGCACCTTGAAATCTTTCCACTTGCACATAAAACCTATGCCTTCTGGTTTTACATTGCTCTGCACTATGTCCTTCTACCCCACCTATGCCTCACGTAATTTTATAAACCTCTAAATACTCACCCTGAAGCCAACTTCACTCCAAAGAAGGGTCTCGACCGGAAACGCCACCCATTCCAGCTGATGTGGGCAAGAGTGCCAAACACCTTCTTCACCAACTTGTCCACCGACATCACGACTTTCAGGGAACTGTGTACTAATAGTGTCATTGTACCCTGGGGTCTCTCTGCTCCACAATAACCTCAGGGCTTCGTTCCTTGAGATAAATTAGTTTTCTTCCTTTGTGATCTGCTACTGATCACACACACACACGTCACAGAGAATTTGAATTAAATTTCCATTGACCACTGTAACTATAATCATTCTCTGTCTCTCTCCTCTGTACCATTGCCAGCGCTCTGGCCATCCTCCCTCAAGCCTCTATCCTCACCCTCACAGCGGGCAAGTACACTGCACCCGTTGCATTGGACCAGTGCCTGCAGAACCTTCTCCTCTGCATCCCCTGGGTTCCTGACAGAGAGTCACATATCCCTCCTCCTGCAACTCTGTTTTCCTGTGAAGTGTCACTGTGGAAAAATTTCTGTCTCCTGATGTGGAGGAAAGTCTCCAACTCACCTTCCAACTCAGCAGCTGTGAGATGAGTATCCCAGACAAAAGACATTTCCTACCATGTCCCGACCAGTCCAAATGTCCACAAATTCCCATGATCCACAGTCCAAACACAGTGCATTCATTTCTCACACCAATATATTTCTAAAGCTCCAGGAATCAATGGACCTTACCTGCCACATCACTGGCAAGCAGTGCGGTCAGCACCAAAACCCACACCAGCATCATGTTTCCTTCCTCGAACCTGAAACACAAGAAAACGATTCATCATTAGTGTCAAGTTTCAGAGTGAAGGTGGGCATATCCTGCTGCCGTTCCCACCTGTCTCTCTCCCAGCTCTCTGTGTGGATGAGGTTTCCAATGCTGCTGCATCTTATATACCTGTAGTTCTGGCATCTTGGAGGCTTTTGGAACCATTGGAATCAAACGCAATTGGCTGCAGCAATCTACATAAAACTCCTGCTGACCAATCACTGACTGACAGATGAGCACAAGATGAACAGGAAGCCACAGAAATGTCTTGTGAGCTCCAAGTGTGACTGGAGAATGTGGCACTGTATCTCAACACTTTATGGTCCCGGTATCTGTTTATAATATTAAAGTCAAGAGTCAAGAGTGTTTTATTGTCATATTTCTCAGATAGTACAATGAAGTTCTTACTTGTAGCAGCACCACAGAATACAGTATGTCCATTGGATATTGTCAACAGGAACAATAAAGATGTAATATCCAGGCAAATATTTAATAAACAACTGATTATTTATGCAGACCACTTCACTCGCTCCTATTTTCACTCTGGGGTGGGTGTGATGGGCCAAATGGCCCTTTCTTTCTCTGGATTTTCTCTTGTTCTCCAATCACTTCACACTCTAAAGGCAGAGCAAGTGGTCTCTTGGAACCATTGTACTTTCAGCTTCATCGTCAACCCCTGGTAGAATCATAGAATGATAAAATGATACTGCGCAGAAGGAGGCCATTTGCCCCATACTATCAGAGCTACATCTTTGTCCGTGTGATCCATTTAGTTCGGTCCTCCTGCTGTATCCCTGAACCACTGGAAATCGCTCCTTCACACATTTACCCAAATCCTTTGAAAGTAATCTTTTTCACAACATGAAGGTGAGAGGGACAACGTTTTAAGGAGATGGCGGGGCAAGTGTTTATACGGAGGTGGTGAGTGCTGGAACGCACTCAAGGTGTTGGCTACTGAACCAGATACTGTAGTGTCATCTAAAAGACTTTTGGATGGGCATTTGGACATGCAGGGAATAGAGGGATATGGATAATATCCAGGTAGATAAAACATGGTCTTGTTTTTTTCCCACACAAACATTGTGGGCTTGTTCTACTGCTGTACTGCTCTACATTCTATATTCTATACTCTGTGTTCTTGTTCACTCTGCTTCCACCATCCTTTCAATTCGTCAGTTTCAGATCATGACAACTTGCTGAACAAACCTGATTCCTCCTGTCCCCTCTGCCCCTTGTGCCGATGATGTCAGATTTCCATCCCCCAGTCCATGCTCCTGCTGCCTGGCAGAGAGCTCAGTAACTGGAAAACACCGTGCGATGTGCAGCAGCATTTGTTACCTCATCACCTCAGCCAGCTGGGAGACACTCGCTGAGGAAAATAACTTCATCACCTCACCTCTGATTCACTAAACAATCATTTCCACACATTGAGAATTTTGTGAAGGTCCCAGATTTCCACAACATTGTTCTCCTGTAGGCTCTGTGACCATGGACAGTTTCTCATCATTTAGTCCACCCAATCCATTTTATGGTTCACTTGCCCCACTCTCCCACCTCATTCCTTCAACTGACTTCTCTTTAGCAGCATCTCAACCCATCTGTCTATTTCCCTGTCCAGACGCTACCTGCCCTGCTGAGTTCCTCCACTGCTTTGATTTTTGCTCAAGAATTCCACAATGTTCCTGATCTCACAACTTGTAGAAGATGGGAATAGTTTGGCATCAAAGGTGAATCACTCGCTGAGGTATCCCCAGCCTCTGAGCGCCCCTTACAGACACAGGATCAATGCGGCTGGTCCAGTATGTTGTCAGGTCAATGGTGACCCCAAGCTGTAAATGGTGGGGGAACTGGTGACATTAATGTCATTGGCTGTTACCGGTAGACCCTCACGTTTAGAGGTGGTCATTGCCTGACAATCATGTGGTGCAAATGCTGCTGGACATTTATTGGCCCAGGCCGGAATGTTTTTGCTGGATGAACTGCTTCATTTTGTGAAGAGTTGTGAATGGAACTGAACATTGTGCAATCATTAGTGAACATCCCCACTTCTCACCTTCTGATGAAAGGAAGGTCGTTGAAGAATCAACTGATGATGGTTGTGTCTGGGTCACTGCCCGATGAAACTCCTGCAGTGCTGTCCTGGGGCTGGGACGTTGAACCACAGTCATCGTACTTTGTGTGGGAAATGAATCCAACCATTGACGTATTCTCTCCTTGACTCAGAATGACCAGGTCTCCTCGATGCTGCACTCAGTCAAATGCTGCCTTGTTTTCAAGGAGCCTCACTCTGGCCTCACCTCCGGAATGCAGCTCTTTGCTCCGTGTTTGGACCAAGGCTGTGACGTGGTTCAGAGCCGAGTGATCTTGGTGAAACCAACACTGAGCATGGGCAAGTCGATTATTGGAGGGGAAGTGACACTTGCCCACACTGTGGACAACTCCTGATGATTGGGGGCAGCCTGATTGTCTGCTCATTGGCTGGACTGGATTTGTCCAGCGTTATTGTGGGGTCCAATGAATGGGCCAATACCTGGTGAAGACTTTGGAGAGGAAGGGAAGTTTGGAGACAGTTGTGAGATCAGGAACATTGAAAGGGAGGTCAAGGAATGGCTGTTGATTGGAGGGGTAAGTGTTTTACATATGATGCTGATTGATGAAAAGGGGAATTGGTCCTGTGTTGGTCCACTGCAAAAAACTGTTTGTTTTCAGCACTAATGACTGAAGCACTCATAATGGGAACATGTCTCACAATTAGGAATGTCCGGGAGAGTTTATTTTGTGAATAAACAAACACAAGCCTATTTATTATTTAATAGGAAAATCTCACAGATGACGAGACACCTAAATTAAATGTAGGATATACAGCAGGTCAGTAACCATCTCCAGAGGGAGAAAGTGGAGTGTAATTACAGGTAGATATACTTTGGCACTGGGAAAAGATAGAGATGAAACAAGGTTTACATTGGGGAGAAAGTGAGGTGGAGGGAGGAAAGAGAGAGTGAGACATGGGTGATGGAGAGGGGTGAAAGAGAGTGATCAAAGTTAGTGAATGGCTACGATACATCCAGAGGAGGGTGTGGATGGGAAAACAGATATTTATATTCCCCAACATTAAGGTGTGGCCCCCTGAAATCACCAACAATCCTTTCACTCCTGAGGTGTGCATGGTTCAGGGTAGGGGCCTGTGGAAAGTAGTAAAGGACGGTTGGCAGTTGTTGATTTTGCAGAAGCTAAGTGTTTCAGTAAAACCACGGCTGATCTCAGATTGTTGAGGAGAGGAGAGTTACATAACATGTTTCTGATTAACACTTCATTCTGAGGGCAGATTCGTTATTTTCCTTTGTAATTTTGAAATATGATCAATTTAATCTTGTGATGAGTGACTGTAGATAAAGCTGGAAATAACTGCCCAAAGCAAGTTGCTCACAAATGCTCGTCATGCAATGTTTTGAGATATCACTGTGTGTTTAACCCCTGAAGCATTTAATGTGGGAGTAAGGACCTGAGTGAATGTTTGGAGTCACATCGCGGTCAGAGCAGTGATGACCAGCAGGTTCCATCCAAAGGGGCTTCACTGAAGAGTTGGGTTTTTACAACATTCCGGCAGCTTCATTTACTGAGACGGTCCCACAATATAATAATGACAGTGTGTGCATTCTGAGCTCCACAGTCCTCTGAGGTAGAACGCTCTGCAAATTCCCAACCTTCTCCACAAGCATATATCTCTGCTAAATCCGAAATGATGACCCGCCACACCAGTTCTAGATTTACCAAACTGAGGAAGCAGCCTCTCATTATCCAACCCTCAACCCCCTCTCTCAATCCTCAATACATTTGCTTTAAATTTCACTGAGTTTTGTCCGATTTCCTCAATCACTCTTCAATAAACACATCCCTCATTCCAAACATCCATGCGATAAATCAACGTTGCGCTGACTCCAAGGCAAGTATTCCCAGCCTCAGGAACAGAAACCAAAACAATGTCCTGAACTACAAATGTGGTCTCACTGAAACACTGTGGAATATCAACGAGACGTCTTTGCTTTTGTTCCCCAAGCCCTCTTAAAATTACAGACATCGTGCTATTTGACTTTATAATTGGTTGTTCCAGCTACAAATTAACTTTCTGAATCAACAAGCCGGCACCTCTCCATACACCAACATTTATGGTTTCTCACCACGTAAAATGTTCTGTTTTGCTATTTCTCCCAACTCATTACAATATATTCACCCCCAACTCATCGATGCCAACCAAGTGCCTGCTTAAGTTAGTCCTATTTGTTCGAGTTTGCCTCATATCCCACAAAAGGTTTCCTGTCCAAATGTCTTTTAAATTTGTTCTTGTATCGGCCACACACATTTCGGCTGGCAATTCATTCTATGTACTTAAATTGTCTGTGTGCAATAGTTGCTCATCAGATTCCAATTAAATCTTTCCCCTCTCACCTTAAACCAATGCTGTTAAGTTTTTGATTTCCCTATCCTTTGAAATAGATTGTGTGCATTCACCCTATTATGCCCCTTATCATTTTACACATTTTACACAGGTAAGATCTTCTATTCTCTCAGGAAGAAAGCCATGGACTACCCAAACATTTTTCCCTTTCAACTCAGTTCCCTCAGGTTCTGGCAATATCCTCATAAATCCATGCCACAAACATACATACCACTGCTGTTATTCTTACTGGATTGTAGTTCCTCGGCTTTTCTTTGGAGCCCTTCTTGAAGAAAGGCACAACATCAGCCACACTCCAGTTTACTGGGACCTCACCAATTTTTTCTCCAGCTTCCCACATTGTTCTTGGATCAAACCCCAGAGATTTATCTACCTTCATATGCATTAAGACACCCAACAGCGAATCTGCTGTAAAGCAGATTATAACCAATAGGTCCCCATTAACTTTCCCGGGCTCCCTAGTCATCATGACTTTGCCCAGAGTAAAAACAGAGGAGAAATATTCATCTGCGTCTCACCCATCTCCTACGGCTCCACAAATAGATGTTCACTTTCATGATCATTTCATTCCAAAGAGAAAGAAAGTTTCTAAGGGGAGTATGAGGCAACCATGGCTGACAAGGGAAGTTAGGGATGGAATAAAACTAAAAGAAAAGATGTACAACACAGCAAAGTGTAGCGGGAAGCCAAATGATTGGGAAACTTTCAAAGGACAACAGAAGGTAACAAAATGGCCAATACGGGCTGAAAAGATGAAGTACCAGGGGAAGCTGACCAAGAATATAAAGGACAGTAAAAGCTTCTTTAGATATGTTAAAAGAAAAAGAGTAGCAAAGTCAAATGTTGGTCCCTTGAAGGCAGACACGGGTGACATTATTATGGTTAACAAGTTAATGGCAGAAGAGTTGAACAGGTACTTCGGATCTGTCTTCTCTAAGGAAGACACAAACAATCTCCCAGATGTACTAGAGGACAGAGGATCTAGGGGGATAGAGGAACTGAAAGAAATTTGCATTAGGCGAGAAATAGTATTGGGTAGACTGATGGAACTGAAGGTTGATAAATCCACAGGGCCTGATAGTCTGCATCCCAGGGTACTCAGAGAGGTGGCTCTAGAAATAGTGGAAGCATTGGTGATCATTTTCCAATGTCCAATAGATTCAGGATCAGTTCCTGTGGATTGGAGGATAGCTAATGTTATCCCACTTTTCAAGAAAGGAGCGAGAGAGAAAACAGGGAATTACAGGCCAGTTAGCCTGACATCGGTGGTGGGGAAGATGCTGGAGTCAATTATGAAAGAGGTAATAACGGTGCATTTGGATAGCAGTAAAAGGATAAGTCCAAGTCAACATGGGATATTTTGAGGATGTGACAAGTAAAATGGATGAAGGGGAGCCTGTGGATGTAGTGTATCTAGACTTTCAGAAAGCCTTTGATAAGGTACCACATGGGAGATTGGTGAGCAAAATTAGAGCACATGGTATTGCGGGTAGGGCGTTGACATGGATAGAGAATTGGTTGGCAGACAGGAAGCAAAGAGTAGGAGTAAACGGGTCCTTTTCAGAATGGCAGGCAGTGGCGAGTGGAGAACCGCAAGGCTCGGTGTTGGGGCCGCAACTGTTTACCATATATATTAATGATTTGGACGAAGGAATTAGAAGTAATACTAGCAAGTTTGCAGATGACACAAAGCTGGGTGGCAGTGTGAACTGCGAAGAGGATGTTAGCTCCGCTAACAAATGACAACACAAACATATAGTTAACAATTAAGAATAAAGCATAACCACATCAAAACAATAAGGATACAACATTACGGTCTAAACATGTGGGTGAAAATAAACCATAGCAAAAAAGAGAGTACAGACTTTGGTTTCCACACGCGTGGAAAAAAAGCTGTTTTTATGTCTGGCTGTGGCTACTTTGACAATCCGGAGTCGCCTTCCAGAGGGAAGCGCTTCGAAGAGTTTGTGGCCAGGGTGAGAGGGGTCAGAGATGATCTTGCCCGCTCGCTTCCCAGCCCTTGCAGTGTACAGTTCGTCAATGGGGGGAAGGTTACAGCCAACAACCTTCTCAGCTGTGCGAACAATCCGTTGCAGCCTCCGGAGGTCGTGCTTGGTGGCTGAGCCAAACCAGACCATGATGGAGAAAGTGAGGACGGACTCAATGATAGCAGTATAGAATTGGACCATCATTGCCTGTGGCAGATTGTGTTTCTTCTGTTGCCGCAGGAAGTACATCCTCTGTTGGGCCTTCTTGACTGTGGAGTTGATGGTGGCCCCCCATTTAAGGTCCCTGGAGATGATGGCTCACTTAAATGTGAGGTTGTCCACTTTGGCGCCAAAAACAAGGATGTAGATTATTATCTCAAGGGTGTCAGGTTAGGTAAGGGGGAAGTGCAGCGAGACCTGGGTCCTTGTACACCAGTCACTGGAAGTTGGCGTGCTGGTACAGCAGGCTGTGAAGAAAGCTAATGACATGTTGGCCTTCATAATGAGAGGATTTCAGTATAGGAGTAAAGAGGTTCTTCTGCAGTTGCATAGGACCCTGTAATCAGAATCAGAATCAGAATCAGAATCAGAATTACCTTTATTGTCATCCAAAAAAACCAAGTCTTTTGGACGACATTTCGTCACCCACAGTCCAACAGTAAGAGCAATAAAATAAGCAATTACATACACAACCACAAACCAACACAAAACAAAATAGAAACATCCATCACAGTGAGTCTCCTCCAGTCACCTCCTCACTGTGATGGAAGGCCAGAATGTATTTTCTCTTCCCCTGCCGTCTTCGCCCGCGGTCAGGCTGCTGAAGTTGCCACATTCCAGGCCTCGCCGGATGGTGAAAGGTCCGCAGCGGGCCGACCCAAGCCCCGCGACTCGGGGCGGGCGAAGACGCTGCCGCTGCACGTCGGGGCAGTCGTTGCTCCTGACATTGAAGCCCCCGCCGAGCACATCTGGAGTATTGTGTACAGTTTTGGTCTCCTAATTTGAGGATGAACATCCTTGTAATTGAGGCAGTGCGGAGAAGTGTCATGAGATTGATCCCTGGGATGGCGGGACTGACATATGAGGAAAGATTGAAAAGACTAGGCTTGTATTTACTGGAGTTTTGAAGGATGAGAGGGGATCTTATGGAGACGTATAAAATTTTAAAAGGACTGGACAAGCTAGATGCAGGGAAATCTTTTCCAATATTGGGGGAGTCCAGAACCAAGGGCCACAGTCTTAGAATAAAGGGGAGGCCATTTAAAACTGAGGTGAGAAGAAACTTTTTCACCCAGAGAGTTGTGAATTTGTGGAATTCTCTGCCACAGAAGGCAGTGGAGGCCAATTCACTAGATGAATTTAAAAGAGAGTTAGATAGAGCTCTAGGTGCTAGCGGAATTAAGGGATATGGGGAGAAGGCAGGCACAGGTTACTGATTGTGGATGATCAGCCATGATCACAATGAATGACAGTGCTGGCTCGAAGGGCCGAATGGCCTCCTCCTGCACCTATTTTCTATGTTTCTATGTTTGGTATTTGATGGGCCATGTCTCCCTTGTTCAGGCCATCAGGTCATAAGGTCATAAGAATTAGGGGCAGAATTAGGCCATTCGACCCATCAAGTCTACTCCGTCATTCAGTCATGGCTGATCTATCTCTCCCTCATAACCCCATTTTCCTGCCTTCTTCCCATAATCCCTGACACCCATACTAATCAAGAATCTATCTATCTCTGCCTTAAAAATATCCATTGACATGGCCTCCACAGCCATCTGTGGCAAGGAATTCCACAGATTCACCACTCTCTGACTAAAGAAAATCCTCCTTATATCTTTCTTAATGGAACCCCCTTTAATTCTATGACATCTAGTCCTCGACTCCCCACTAGTGGAAACATCTTCTCCACATCCACTCTATCTAAGCCTTTCGCTATTTGGTAAGTTTCAACGAGGTTCCCCCTCATCTAAACTCCAGCGAGTACAGGCCCAGTGCTGGCAAACGCTCAACATACGTTAACCCACTCATTCCTGGAATCATTCTTGTAAACCTCTTCTGGACCCACTCCAGAGCTAGCACATCCTCAGATATGAAATACGACCTGACCAGCACATTATAGAGCCTCAGCATTACATCCCTGTTTTTGCATACAAGCCCTCTTGAAATAAATGCCAGCAATGCCTTTGCTTTCATTACTACTGATTTGTCTTGCAGATTAACTTTTTGGGAATCCTGCACCAGCACTCCCAAGTCCCTTTGCACCACAGGGACTCAAGCTCCTCAATGAGTATTTCTCCTCTCTTTTCACCATGGAGGAAGCCAAAAGAACAGGAGAACAGTGGTTACAGGAGCTGTCTTGAAGACAGTCTGTATTACAATCGAGGAGGTTCTGGACATTCTCAGGCACGTGAAGGTAGAGAAATATCCCAGGCCTGATCAGACTTATCCACAGACATTGTGAGAAGCTCGAGAAGAATTTACAAGAGCTCGGGCTGAGATATATGAATCATCATTAGACACATGTAAGGTGTCGGAAAAATGGAGGGTGGCTATTGTTGTGTCTCTATTTTACATAAAAATATAGAAACATAGAAAATAGGTGCAGGTATAGGCCATTCAGCCCTTTGAGCCATTCGAGCATTCGGCCATTCAATATGATCGTGGCTGATCTTCCAAAATCAGTACCCTGTTCCAAATAGCCCTTGATTCTGTTAGGCCTCAGAGCTATATCTATCTCTCACTTGAATACATCCAGTGAATTGGCCTCCATTACCTTCTGCGGCAGAGAATTCCACAGATTCACAACCCTCTGGGTGAAAAAGGTTTTCCTCATTTCATTCCTAAATGGCCAACACCTTGTACATACTTAAACTGTGACCCCTGGTTCTGGACTCCCCAACATTGGGAACATTTTTCCTTCTTATGTGTATTACCTTCTTCAGGTGTATTACCTTGTTTTTTCGAATGTTCTCTGGCGTACAAGAATGCCTAATTCCATTCTTCTCCACAAACTCTTGAATTCTAAGCTTGTGAAAACCAGGCCGTTGTCGGATACAATAATTTCCATAATGCCAAAGGTTGCAAAGAATGATCATAATTTAGATACAGTCGCCGCTGACATCTGCGTAGGTAACCGTTTTCTGTTTTTCTCTCTCTCCCCCTCAATTTATTTTTTTCTCTCCTACGATCTGTTTCACTCTCCATATTTTAGACACTTTTTCTCTTTTGATCTTACTTGCTAACTACTAATTCTTAGAGTAGCAAACGAACTGCTGGATGAACTCACTGGCCATGACCAACATTTGGGACAGACAACATTTTGGTTCAAGACCCTTCTTGAGACTGATAGAGCAGAAGGGAAAAGGGTGGTGAAGGGGAAGGGATGGGCAAGAACTGGCAAGTGATAGGTAAGATTCAAGTAAAGAGGGGCTGGTTGGCGGAAACAGGGCCTTTGGCCCACTGTGTCCATGCCGACCAGCGATCTCCATACACTACCACTGCCCTACACACTCGGGACAATATACAATTTTTTACCAAAGCCAATTAAGCTACAAACCTGTACATCTTTGGAATGTGGGAGGAATGTGGAGCACCCTGAGAAAACCCATGTAGTCAGAGGGAGAACGTACAAACGGCAGCCACGCGGAATATAAGCGAGGGGTTGTGTGTGGTGTCACTCTGGCAATGGAGGAGCAGGACAGAATGGTCTGGGAATGGGAAGGGGAGTTAAAATGTTTGCACCCAGAAGATCCAGCAGGCCTTGGTGGACGAAGTACAAGTGTTCGGCAAATCGGTCACCTAATCAATACAATACAATACAATATGTCTTTATTGGCATTGTACAGGGGTACAACGAGATTGGGAATGGGACTTCCATACGATGCATTAAATTAGTTAGCTAATCAACATATATTTAGACAACTCAGAGAAACAAATTAGAAACAGTTTTAAAACAGAATAAACTGCAAATAGGTCTGTGCCGGGTCGTTGTGCGACGTGACCATCCGACTCAGCAGAACCGGTTCAGAGCAGCTATGGCCCTGGGGATGAAGCTGTTCCTGAGCCTGGAGGTGCGGGCGTAGAAGGCCTTGTAGCACCTGCCAGTTGGTAGAAGTTCGAACAGACTATTGCAGGGGTGTGAAGAGTCTTTGTGAATGCTGGTGGCTTTCCTGAGGCATCGTGTATTGTAGATGTCCTCCAAGGTTGGTAGCTGGGTTCCGATAATCTTCTGAGCTCTATACACTACCCGCTGAAGAGCTCTCCTCTCTGCCTCCGTGCAGCTGAGATACCATACACAGGGATGCCATGTGTTAGGATGCTCTCTATGGTGCAGCGGTAGAATGTCGCCAGCAGCTGTTGGGGCAGACCAGACTTTTTCAGTGTTCTCAGGTAGAACAGTCGTTGCTGTGCCTTCTTGACCAGCGCAGCAGTGTTAGTGGACCATGTGAGATCCTCTGAAATGTGAGTGCCCAGAAACTTGAAGCTGGTCACTCTCTCCACACTGTCCCCGTTGATAAAGATCAGAGCGTATTCCCCATTATACAGGATACAGGATACAGGATATCTTTATTTGTCATCCAAAATTCGAAATTTAGTCACCCACAGTCCAACAAGAGCAATAAAATAAGCAAATTACACAACCCCAACCAACACAAAAAAAAGAAACATCCATCACAGTGAGTCTCCTCCAGTCCCCTCCTCACTGTGATGGAAGGCCAGATGTCTTTTCCCTTCCCCTGCCGTCTTCTCCCGTGGTCAGGCTGTTGTTGTTACCACGTTCCAGGCCGCGCCGGATGGTGAAAGGTCCGCAGTTGATGATCAGCTCCTTGGTTTTTTGGGGTTTTTAAAAAATATATATATTATTTTTATTCAAAAATATTTATTCAAATATTAAAATAATATTTTCAGTACAATAAAACCAAAACAGAACCCACCACCAGAATATTATACAAACAAATATACCAATTGGAACTATTATACAATTATATTACAATCCCCATCCAGGATACATCCAATCCCCCGTGGTGCCCAGCGGTCTCGGAAATCCTCCAGGGTGCCCGTGGACAGCGCGTAGTCCCTCTCCAACCCCACCCGGGCGCGGATGTAACCCCGGAAAAGGGGTAGGCAGCTGGCTCGGGCAGAGCCCTCTTCCGCCTGGCGCCGTGAGTCGCGGATGGCCAGTTTGGCCAGGCCCACGAGCAACCCAACAAGGACATCTTCTGCCCTGCCCTCTCCCCTACGCACAGCAAAGGTGGCTGATGGGACCAATGTGGTCAATCTGTACCAGAGCAGGGAGGCCACGAGTTGGTTAATGAACAACACCCTGCCCCGGTAGGAGAGCACCCTGAGGACACCCGACCAGCGCCTCAGCCGGGCGACGACTTTCAACTCCAGCTCCTGCCAGTTCGCCAGCCAGGTCTCCGCGACAGGACTCAGGTAGACTCCCAAGTAAAGGAGGCACGTGGTGCTCCACGTGAAAAACCGCATCTCCTCAGGGAGGGAGTCCACCTGCCAGGGACCCACCAAGACTCCAGAACATTTCCCCCAATTGATCCTTGCAGAGGAGGCGGCCGAGAAGACTCGTTGGCACTCGCGCATCCTCTGCAGATCAGCGGGGTCAGTGACCATGAGGAGCACGTCATCGGCATAGACCGAGAGGACCACCTCCATATCCGGCTCGCGTAGAACCAAGCCCGTCAACCTCCTCCGAAGCAGACTAAGGAATGGCTCCACGCAGATGGCGTACAGTTGGCCTGACATGGGGCAGCCCTGACGTACTCCTCTGCGAAAGGGAATTGGGGCCATCAAGGATCCGTTGACCTTGGCGAGGCACTCCGCAGTGGCGTATAGAAGTCGGATCCAGGCCAAAAAGTGCGGTCCGAACCCAAACGCCCGCAGAGTCCTCAGCAGATACTCGTGATCCACCCTGTCGAAAGCCTTCTCCTGGTCAAGGGAGAGAAAGGCAGTGGGTATATCGGTCTCCTGAGCAAGGTAGACCAGGTCCCGGACGGTTGGCCATTGCCTTAGCAAAGACCTTGTAGTCGGTACAGAGGAGGGAGACCGGGCGCCAGTTCTTTATTAGGCGGAGATCACCCATATTTGGGCAGAAGGACCTCTACAGCCCTCCACCAAGACAGGGGCATCTCCCCGGTCGCCAGGCTCTCCCTCAGGACCATGGTGTAGTCCTCCCCCAGGGTCCCCCAGAAAGTGCGGAGGAACTCTGCTGTCAGGCCGTCCAGACCAGGGGATTTGCCCCTTCGAATCTGATGGAGGGCCGCGGTCAGTTCATCTAGTGTCAGGGGGGCGTCCAGGCGCTCGGCACTCTCCGGGCTGACCGTGGCTAGACCTTCCCATAGATCACTGCACTCGTCCACGCCGGAGCTATCCGGTGAGAACAAGGTCCCATAAAAGGAACGAACCGCCGCGTTGATGTCTTCTGGTTCGGTGACGGGGGAGTCATCGTCAGCGAGCAGCTCCACTAACTGCTGACGGACTCCCCGCCACTTCTCCACCGAGTAGAAGAAGGGTGAACCGCGGTCCAAATCGTGGAGCATTTGGATCCACGACCTCACGTACGCGCCTCGGGATTGCTGTAACCGCAGCTCCTTCAGCGCGTCCTTTTTCTCCTGGTATTCCCTTCAGAAGGTCGGGTCCCTGCCGGTCTGACTAAGACGCGATTCCAAATCGAGAAGCTCACTCCCGAGCTGTCTGACCTTGGAATCGTATCTCTTGATCGACCCCCTAGTGTACTCCTGACAGAAACGCCGGATGTGGGCCTTGCCCACGTCTCACCATAGCCGCAGGGAGTGAAATCCCCCCCTCTTCCCCTTCCAAGTGGTCCAGGTGAAGCAAGCGGCTTTGCACCAATTCCTGGACCTTTAGGATTTCTGGCTAGAAATTCGGGGCCAACAAAATAGCCACCCCACTGGAAATGGAGCTGAGGTGGCTGGATTATGGGGCTTGCGGACTCCCTAACGGGAGGTGACGGGATGGGTGGTAAAGTCTTATCCCCGGGGGGTTTGTTCCCCAGGTGCTTTATCTTCTTCGCCACCTTGGCCCCCCTCTTTTGACCCTCCCCATCCCCAGGGTTCCCTGACTCAACTACAGGGTTAGTGGGAATGGGGGGGGAGGGGGGTTAGTGGCACCTGAGGCGGAGGCCTCCGCCCGGGATTTGGGGCAATTCCTCCGAATATGCCCCACTTCCTTGCAGGCGTGGCACCTCGGGCGCTCCGATGTCCAGAAGATGGTGAAGTCTCGCCCATCCTGCTGGACACAGAAGCGCCCGTCGACCACCTCCTCCCGGTCCAGCAGCATTGTCAGTTGGCGCCGGAGGGAGAGACCGTGCTGCAAGTCCTTCCTGCGAAATCCCATGGTATTGGGGTGATGTCGGTGTGAAGGTGGGAAAGGAGGGCCTCGTTCTTGATGAAGGGCGGGACGTTGGATAGGATCACCCGCTGCGCGGTGGACCCCAGGGGCTCGACCTGTAAGAAAAGTCCACCCACTGTGACCCCTTTACTTACAGTCGCGTTCACCCCCTCAACGGACTCCAGAAAGAACACGCCCTTCCCGAACATTTTACCCACATACACAATGCCTGCAGGCTTGGCTGCCACTGCCACAGCAGCCGCACAGTCCTCCAGATTCATTTGGGGGGGCATGTAGCACCTGACCCCATGTTCAAAGGGTAGGTTCCTCATGGGGAACCGGGCCCCCAGAGGAGCAGCCGAAGCAGCTGAAGCAGACGCCTTAGCATAACTCCCCGAAGGCCCCGATCCCCCAGAACGCTGACCCTGCATGATATCAGGCACTACAGTGAAACGAAACACTGATACAAAAAGACAAAGACAATCCAAAAGGCACGGGGCCAAGTCCAAACACAAAAACAAGTGTAGAACAGTTCAAGAGAGGGAGGCGAGTGGTGTTGCCTCAATAATGGCGACTCCCACTAAAAAAAACTGCTGCGTCACGGCCTCTTCGCCCGAGTATCTCGGCTCTCCTGCGTTCCCTGGTGAGCTGTAGACTTTCGCAAGCAATCCCCACTGGTCTTCGCTGCTCCTGCAGCAACGAAAGGGATTCACCTGCAGTCTGTTGTTGTTGGAAGCCTATCTCTGATAGAGAGGAGGCTCCTTCAGCTCCAGGTCTCAAGGCCGCAGAAGAAGGTCGAGGGTGCAGAAAACTCCCACACCGCACGAAAACCAGACCCGTCCGGTCAGTAGCGACGAGGCAGTAGGGAGGGGGGGGTTGTTCTAGACACAGGTGTAACAGTCCAGACAGGTTTTTCTCCCCCTTTTTGTGCGCCTCAGTTTCCTGGCAGGTTGCCAGCCTCAGTAGTGGGAACTGAGCAGTCAGTTGATAGCACCGCTTGCAGCCCCAAAACACACAGAAACCTTTTAAAAAGAATTCTGTAGCGTCGCAGCGATACCCAAAGATGTTTAGAGTACCACTGTACCTCCTCCAAATTCCAAAAAAATGTTTAGAACTCACTTGTTCGAGTGATTGAAACAGAGCTCCGCAGCACCACACCTGAGCTTGGTGGGGATGACCGTGTTGAAGGCAGAGCTATAGTCTATGAATAGCATCCTCACGTACGTGCCCTGTCTCTCCAGGTGAGTCAGGACAGTGTGAAGAGCCAGACAAATGGCGTCCTCTGTGGATCTGTTTGCCCTGTATGCAAATTGATGCGAGTCCAGTGAGGCAAGGATGCTGGATTTGATGTGTGAGAGGACCAGCCTTTCAAAGCACTTCATGATTATAGGAGTTAGGGCCACCGGACAGTAGTCATTCAGGTTGGTGATTTTTGTTTTTTTCAGCACCGGCACTATGGTAGCCGACTTCAGGCACTTGGGGACCAGAGATAATGGGGACCCGGAATGGCGGGACTGTCGTATGTTGAAAGGCTGGAGCGATTGGGCTTGTATACACTGGAATTTAGAAGGATGAGGGGGGATCTTATTGAAACATATAAGATAATTAGGGGATTGGACACATTAGAGGCAGATAACATGTTCCCAATGTTGGGGGAGTCCAGAACAAGGGGCCACAGTTTAAGGATAAGGGGTAGGCCATTTAGAACGGAGATGAGGAAGAACTTTTTCAGTCAGAGGGTGGTGAAGGTGTGGAATTCTCTGCCTCAGAAGGCAGTGGAGGCCAGTTCGTTGGATGCTTTCAAGAGAGAGCTGGATAGAGCTCTTAAGGATAGCGGAGTGAGGGGGTATGGGGAGAAGGCAGGAACGGGGTACTGATTGAGAGTGATCAGCCATGATCGCATTGAATGGCGGTGCTGGCTCGAAGGGCTGAATGGCCTACTCCTGCACCTATTGTCTATTGTCTATTGTCTATTGTCTATAAAGACAGGTTAAAGATCCTGATGAATACCTCAGCCAGCTGTTCAGCACAGTCCCTAAGTACCCTTCCTTGAACTCCGTCCGGGCCCGCAGCCTTGTGTGGGTTGACCCTTCACAGAGCGCACTGTACTTCCTGTGTGCTCAATGTTAAGACCGGTCCCTCCGCCTTGGCTGGGGTTCTTACACTCATGGTGGTGTTGCCAGTTTCGAAGCTGGCAAAGAAGGTTGGTCTCCATTTGGTCTGGCTGATGTAAAGGAGGCCACATTGGAAAAAGTAAATAAAATAGATGGGGTTGGAGGAGGAGCATAATATCTATTATTGTGAATGGTTTGGTGTAAAAATGAAAATAATTGTCACTGATATTCCAGTTTCAGTGAGAGCACATTTGGAGTTTAGTGGGTGTTTTGGTCTCCGTAACTAAGGCAGGAAATATATGCACTGGAGTCAGTGCTACATTGATTAACAGACGGGTTTTTTGAATGAAAGATGTGTCCATTGGGGAGATTGAGAAGAATTGGACTAAACCTACTGTATATTAGAAAAAAATTGTGTTTTCAGAGATGGATTTGGGGGTGGATAATGAGAGTCTGTTTCCATGATCTGGAGTGGGGTCAACATGGGGTTAACTTTCAGCATTTGGAAGAAGATAAATTTACTTGTGATTAGGGTTGGGAATCTTCTGAATGTTCTACCTCAGAGGACTGTGGAGCTCAGAATGCACACACTGTCATTATTATATTGTGGGATCGTCTCAGTAAATGAAGCTGCCGGAATGTTGTAAAAACCCAACTCTTCAGTGAAGCTCCTCTGGATAGAACCTGCTGGTCATCACTGCTCTGGCCGCGATGTGACTCCAATCATTCACTCAGGTCCTTCCTCCCACATTAAATCCTTCAAGGGTTAAACACACAGTGATATCTCAAAACATTTAATGATGAGCATTTGTGAGCAACTTGCTTTGGGCAGTTATTTCCAGCTTTATCTACAATCACTCATCACAAGATTAAATTGATCATATTTCAAAATTACAAAGGAAAATAACGAATCTGCCCTCAGAAAGAAGTGTTAATCAGAAACATGTTATGTAACTCTCCTCTCCTCAACAATCTGAGATCAGCCGTGGTTTTACTGAAACACTCAGCTTCTGCAAAATCAACAACTGCCAACCGTCCTTTACTACTTTCCACAGGCCCCTACCCTGAACCATGCACACCTCAGGAGTGAAAGGATTGTCGGTGATTTCAGGGGGCCACACCTTGATGTTGGGGAATATAAATATCTGTTTTCCCATCCACACCCTCCTCTGGATGTATCGTAGCCATTCACTAACTTTGATCACTCTCTTTCACCCCTCTCCATCACCCATGTCTCACTCTCTCTCTCTCCTCCCTCCACCTCACTTTCTCCCCAATATAAACCTTGTTTCATCTCTATCTTTTCCCAGTGCCAAAGTATATCTACCTGTAATTACATTCCACTTTCTCCCTCTGGAGATGCTTACTGACCTGCTGTATATCCTACATTTAATTTAGGTATTTCTTCATCTGTGAGATTGTCCTATTAAATAATGACTAGGCTTGTGTTTGTTTATTCACAAAATAAACTCTCCCGGACATTCCTAATTGTGAGACATGTTCCCATTATGAGTGCTTCAGTCTTTAGTGCTGAAAACAAACAGTTTTTTGCTGTAGACCAACACAGGACCATTTCCCCTTTTCATCAATCAGCATCATGTGTAAAACACTTACCCCTCCAATCAACAGCCATTCCTTGATCTTCCTTCCAACCACCCTGTCTCCAAACTTCCCTTCCTCTCCAAAGTCTTCACCAGGTATTGGCCCATTCATTGGACCCCATAACAAAGCTGGACAAATCCAGTCCAGCCAATGAGCAGACAATCAGGCTTCCCCGCTATCATCAGGAGTTGTCCACAGTGCGGGCAAGTGTCACTTCCCCACCAATAATCGACTTGCCCATGCTCAGTGTTGGTTTCACCAAGATCACTCGGCAATGAACCACGTCACAGCCTTGGTCCAAACACGGAGCAAAGAGCTGTATTCCGGAGGTGAGGCCAGAGTGAGGCTCCTTGAAAACAAGGCAGCATTTGACTGAGTGCAGCATCGAGGAGACCTGGTCATTCTGAGTCAAGGAGAGAATACGTCAATGGTTGGATTCATTCCCCACACAAAGTACGATGGCTGTGGTTCAACATCCCAGCCCCAGGACATCACTGCAGGAGTTTCTTCGGCCAGTGACCCAGACACAACCATCATCAGCTGATTCATCAACGACCTTCCCTCTATCAGATGATTGCACAATGTTCAGTTCCATTCACAAGTCTTCACAAAACAAAGCTCCCCGTTGGATTGCAAGCTTGTCGTGGTCGGGGAGCTTGTGTGTCTCAGTGACCCCTAGAGCTTTGCCAGCAGGAGATTCGTTTCCTATTAGGGTTTCCCATGCTGGACAGGTCGAAGGGTAGAGACGAGACTTAGAGCGATCCACTGGTCCTCCAGGTTGGGGGTTGAGCACAGGGCTAACAACCCCGCCCCGTAAAACGAATATGTTACGGAAACAACAACTGAAGGAATCAACACTACTGGGCGTGACGGACTTCCAGGGCTATCGACAGACGCTAGGATGAATGTCAATGGTGATGCCAAACTCATCCCATCATCTACAAGTTGTGAGATCAGGAACATTGTGGAATTCTTGAGCAAAAATCAAAGCAGTGGAGGAACTCAGCAGGGCAGGTAGTGTCTGGACAGGGAAATAGACAGATGGGTTGAGATGTTGCTAAAGAGAAGTGAGTTGAAGGAATGAGGTGGGAGAGTGGGGCAAGTGAACCATAAAATGGATTGGGTGGACTAAATGATGAGAAACTGTCCATGGTCACAGAGACTACAGGAAATCAATGTTGTGGAAATCTGGGACCTTCACAAACTTCTCAATGTGTGGAAATTATTGTTTAATGAATCAGAGGTGAGGTGATGAAGTTATTTTCCTCAGCGAGTGTCTCCCAGCTGGCTGTGGTGAAGAAGTAACAAATGCTGCTGCACATCGCTCGGTGTTTTCCAGTTACTGAGCTCTCTGCCAGGCAGCAGGAGCATGGCCATTCAGGAAAGGCTACAAGGCCATTCCTCTCCCTCCTTTTGAAAAATTTGACCACGCTGCCATTATCATGCTGCCGGAGTATAAACAATGGATAGTACGGGAAACGGAACATAAAGGGACGTAAAGCGGTGGTCTGACCACTCAGAGGCCATGCTGCAAGATGCACTGACCGATGTCGACTGGAACATGTTCCAAGCAAGTTCCATAGACGTCAGTGAGTTTGCGGAAGCGGTTATGGACTTCATTGCAACAATAGGCGATAACATCGTCCCCACGGTAAGGGTGGGTATCTTTCCTAATCAAAAACCCTGGGTGGACAGGTCTATTCGCATGGCCTTGAATGCTCGCACCGCTGTTTACAACTCTGGCCTGGCATCCGGCAATATGGACGACTACAAGGTAGAGTCCTACCGACTGCGAAGGGCAGTGAAAGACGCAAAAAGGAGGTACAGGGACAAGATGGAGACGTAGATGGAGCAGCAGGACACCAGGCACCTTTGGCAGGGGCTACGGACTATAACTAGCTACCGGTGCAGCCCCCCCACCCCCCCCCCCTCAACCGGAAGTGCCAGCAGCCCCCACCCCTCACATAATACAAAACTAAAGTACATTAAAACAAATAAAAACAGACTAAAAACAACAAAATAAGAAAGGGACAAGACAGGCTGTTGGCGAGGCTGCCATATACGTTGCCACCTGGTGGATCATTGAGGTGAGAGGGGAAAGATATAGAGGGATCCGATGGGAGGTTTTTCTCAATGAAGGTGCCAGACGACGTGATGCTGGCAGGTACCATTATAATGTTTAAAATGCATAGAGACAGGTCCATGGATAAGAAAGGATGCAAAGATATAGGCCAAAGGCAGGCAAATAGGACTCCCTCACAAAGGTACTTTGCTGAGCATGTTAATTCTTAATTCTCTTTAAGTGACCAAGACGATCAATTCCTTGGAACCAGAGGTGACAAAGCAGATTATTCACTATCCTAGAATAACCAAAGGACCCTGTGATGCAAACTGGTTTTACTTCCCCTCGTTAAACTCCTGTTACCGTTTTTTCTGTGAGAAAAGGACATGGGTGGATGCTGAGGTAAGTTGCTGAAACCAGTGGTAGCTCTGGGAGGCCTGGGGAACATTGTACAGTTGTTGAATTCCCCGTACGTGGTCGAACAATCTACGGAGGGGCTTACAGGAGGACAGTGATTCATGGCAATTTTTTCTTCTGCTTAAAGGAGTTCTGCAATCACCAACAACATTATGGACATCTGGCTACTGTGACCTCCAACGTACACAAGTGTAAGAAAATTACTGCAGATGCTGGTACAAATCGAAGGTATTTATTCACAAAATGCTGGAGTAACTCAGCAGGTCAGGCAGCATCTCAGGAGAGAAGGAATGGGTGATGTTTCGAGTCTACACCCTTCTTCAGACTGAAAACTGTTTTGATACTGTCAGACTCCAGCATTTTGTGAATAAATACCTCCAACGTACACAGTCTATTCCTTCACGGAGTGATCAATGTCAAGACCACACACAGGCCACAAGCTTGGATTGGCCTAAACGACAGATGCCAGGTACAGTTATCGATGACACGTTAGCTTACAGGTCGTCACCACACTGGCCAGACCTGCATTTGTTGTCCTTCCCTGATTATCCACTGCCCTTTTCAGAGGGCAGGCTACAGTCAACACTTTGATGGATCTCTGGTGTCACATCGTTGTTCAGAGATAGAGTTACACATGACGCCCTGCAGAGTAACAGGGTGCGGCAGTGTAATGGTTAAGTTACTCTGTGATATCCCGGTGATCCAGGCACACGAGTTTGAATCCCATCCCAGATACCAGGTAATTTGGATCCAAGTAAATAAACTGCAGTCACTCTGGAGAAACAAGTCACCATCAGTAATGGGGACTGAAACTACCGGACTGTTGTAAAAACTCATCTGGTTCACTGTTGTTCTTCAGGGTTAGAAATCTGCCCTCCTTCCCCAGTCTGGCCTCACCACGACTCCAGAGATCCATCAATGTGTTGACTCTTACCTGCCGTCTGAAATGGTCAGAGGATGATCAGGGAAGTATCTTGATCGGTTGGCGGGGTGGGCTGAGGAATGGATGTTGGAATTTAATACAGAGAAATGTGAGGTGTTGCATTTTGGGACATCTAACATGGGCAGGACCTAGACAGTGAATGGTAGGGCTCTGGGGAGTGGTGTAGAGCAGATGGATCTAAGTTTGCAGGTGCATGGTTCCTTGATGGTGGAGTCACAGGTAGATAGGGTGGCCAAAAAGGCTTTTAGCACATTGGCCTTCATCAGTCAGAGCATTGAGTATTGACAGTGGGAGGTCATGTTGCAGTAGTATAAGACTTTGGTGAGGCAGCATTTAGAGTATTGCGTTCAGTTCTGGGCACCATGTTATAGGAAAGATGGTGTCAAGCTGCAAAGGGTAAAGAGAAGATTTACGAGGATATTGCCAGGACTAGCAGGTCTGAGCTACGTAGAGAGGTTGAGTTGGCAGCGACTCTATTCCTTGGAGCGCAGGCAGATGAGGGGTGATCTTATAGAGGTATATAAAATCATAAGAGGAATAGATCGGGTAGATGCACAAAGTATCCTGCCCAGAGTTGGTGAATCGAGGAACAGAGGACAAAGGTTAAGGTAAAGGGGAAAAGATTTAATAGGAATCTGAGAGGTAACTTTTTCACACAAAGGCTGGTGGGTGTATGGAACAAGCTGCCAGAGGTAGTTGAGGCAGACACTATCCCAGGTTAGACAGGTACATGGATAGGACAGGTGTCGACGGATATAGGCCAAATGTGGGCAGGTGGAACTAGTGCAGCTGGGATATGTTGGCCGGTGTGGGTAAGCTGGGCCAAAGGGCCTGTTTACATACTGTATGACTCTATGACAATAAATGCAGGTCACCACGTCCTGTGAACAAATAAGAACCCACATGTTCATGTGTCTGTTTCTCCTCCACACGAGCCTCCTCTCACCCTCCTTCATCTCACACTATCACTGAAGGTGAATGTATGTCAGAATTCACCAGTTATTGACTGTGTTGTCTCTTGAACATATTAACTGTAACCAAGACATGCGATTTCCTGTAACACTTAAAAACACTTACTCAACACTCTCTGAAGTGAGAAGTGAATCATTGAATTTCAATAAGCTGTTGGAGGTCAGTGATAGTTTGGGGTATTCACTCCCCAGAGGAAAGGATCCGCTAAACCTTCAGACACATTCAAAACCCGTCGAGTCCTTGGGCTGGGAAGTGAATATTCCAGATGTACTCCTGATCTGGGCAGGTCCGTGAAGGGCAAGGAAATGTAAGATTCACCAGAGCCACTGAATGGAGGAACAGTGTTGGTGCCGGTGGGGGTGGAGGGGTGGGGGAGTGGGTGATGTGCTCAGTGTTCCACTCCTCCACACACACAACAGGCTCTGTGCTGCAACGCACTGCCTCCACCTCCTGTTGGGTTTGGCATTCTGTGTTCATTGGTCTGCAGGGGTCTTCAGTTCTTTTCTTCATTGTTCACCGTCTTTCTCTGAGAGATCCTACATTGTATTTGTGTTCAATTACCATCTTTTACTCATTTTCTGAGTTACCATTACTCCTCTTCTCTGACCTTTACTCTCAGATCCTGTCATTTTCATCCCAAGGATTCTGTTACTTCCATGAGATTCCCCCACCCTGCCAGTCCATAGTTTAAAGTCCCATCCACTGCCCTACTTGTCCCGGCTGCTCGTATTCTGCTCTCACTCCGGCTCAGGTACAGCTCCTCCCTGTATTGTTCAGTGGCAGCTGACTCAGCATTCCAACACCAATGACCATTCATTTACACCCCCAGGGAGGGCCTTTCACATGGATCGATGGATCTTCATATCATTACCATAAATGGGCAAGACATCAACCCAACAACGCTGGGCGCGTAGAAAAATGTGTGTACACTCAATAATCCCGTAAGTGAAGTGGTATTCTGTCAGAAGTTGTTTTCAGACACAGTATTGAACAGGAGGTGACCTCAACAGACCTGCTGTTACACAGCGGGAGGGAACCAACCCCATGGGTCCTGTGCTCTGCAGAACTGGACTGACTGCCCAGCAGTGAGAGGAGGATGTATGGGATGTAATGCAGGAGTCAGGGGAACAGACACCGAGTGTAACTGTGCAGGAGGAATGTACAAGGGGGCAACACTGGAGTTAGAGGAAGGTACTGTGTGACACGGCACATAAAGAAAGAACTAAACTTAGCCATTTGATAGTTCAATTAACGACAGAGAGGAAGTGGAGCAGAGAAGTCATGGAGCTCACTGTTCCATTCGTGCACAGCAGGTGGAGCTCAGGAGCACGTCATCGGGGCAGAGAGCACAGATGTATCTAAGGGAGAGGTAGATGGATAAAGGAATAGACGGATGTGTTGATGGGGTCGGATGAAGGGAGGGGGGAGGCTGGTGAGGAGCAGCAACAGTAGAACGGATCCATGGGCCGAGTGGTCTGTTTCTGTGCTCTACGTGCATGGGAACACCCTAACTCTACAAACACTGGGTGTAACGCTACAGATATGGGAATGTGCACTGGTGTAAAATCCCCAGATTTAGACATGACATCGGTTGCACAAGTTCCAGCTCCAGTGATTCCAGACTCTGCACCCGTTGTGTGAGGTTCATGGAATGGGGAGGGCTGGGTTTATCTGACGGCACAGACGTGTTGTCCAGCCCACACAGGGAGTTCCAGCCCAGGGAGAGCCCACACACTTCAGGCTGGGACAGTCCAAACCCCCGTAAATATTGGGGGCTTCAGGTTTCAGCAACACACACTCTGACTGCACCTGGCACCTCCACAGAAGTGACTCCCTTTATTTACAAGGAAAACTCACCGATCAAGAGTCAGGGAACATTAATGGCTCACAGACTGACTCAAATAGATGGTACATTTAGACCAGGTAGAAAACAGGAAATGCTGGAAACACTCAGCAGGTCAGGCAGCACCTGTGGAGAGAGGCACAGAGATAACATTTCCAACAATGACCTTCCTGTTCTCCACTCCATGAATGCTCCAAAGTATTTTCACTAAAAAGTAAATGATGAATTATTTTTCTCTACTTCCAGATGGATTTTCTTGGAATGATTCCAACTGCAGGATAAAAGTTGGTTTTATTTGTTCCTATAGTCTCTATTCCAGCAAGAAGACTCCAGAATGGTCCAGTCATCCTTTCCACCAGTGGATCCAGTGCTTTGATTTCTTTGTAGCCGCTCTCACTGTCTGTGGTGACTGTACTCACTTAGCTTCTCAGCCAATAATAAAGAGAACTGCATCATGAGCTGTGTGTTTGGTGGTGTGAGTCCAGTGTCTCGCAGCCTTCCTGTCCCACTGTTGCTTCCTCCCCACCTCTGCACTCAGTGCTGCGCTGGCGAGAAGGCGGGACACACTTTGCAAAATGAACTCTTGTCCTTCGGCCGCACCTGGTGTGTCGGGTCCCGGACACCGCACCTGGGAGAGAAATAAAGGCTGTGGAGAGGATACATGGGGAGTTAGTGGAATAGTTGCAGGGAGAGAGCTTTCACAGTCCTGTGGGTGGGCTGCAGAAGATGAACTGGGCCCAGAAATTCCTCAGCACATCTGTATGAAAACCTCTGTCAACCGGGTGTCGGGCAATTTCCCCACAATTCTGGCAGTCTTGACAGTTGTCGGGACATGATGTGATGGAAGTCAAGCCTTGCCCAACTCTCCAGTCAATGCCCTGATGCGGAGTGAGAGAGATGGTGGGAGTAACTCAACATTACTTCACTCCCACCCACTTGGTATATTCACACATTTAGCTGTTTTATTGCATTTTACACCTTCATTAGAAACAAGGGAGTAAGTAAGCATACAGTTTGGAGCTCTCTGAGATAAATGTGGAACTTAATGCTTGGAACAAGAGGAAGCAGGTGAAGTACGAAACGTACTAAGCACCTACCTTCACCAAGGAGAAGGACGTGGGCGTCAGTGTGGGGTCTGCTGATATGCTGGGGTGGTTTGTTATCAAGAAGGAGGTGGAACTGCGTTGGTTGAAGGGAATGAAGGAGGTGTGGATTGGGGATGTAGCCGGGTCAACATTGACCACACCAACACTTACACTATGGTTTACTAGTTTAGTTCAGAGATACAGTGCGGAAACAGGCCCTTCGCTCACTGAGTCTACTCCACCATTGTACAACCCTCATAGTAACAAGAAAGTTCATGTCTGCATGGCACAACAAGAGATGAGATTATTGCGGCTGTGCTGAAGATCTTTATATCTTCTCCATCTGGAGCCAAGGGTCTCGGAGGCTGGAAGATAGCCAATGTTGTTCTTTGCCTTATGAAGGGACGTAGAGATAATGCAGGTAATGATATGCCGATGAGCTTCACTTGAGGTGAGGTAGGGAAGTTATTGGAGAGGATTATTTGGAATACGTTACACGGGTTGGGAGACTGCTGGGGTCCAGGAAGGTCAGAGACGGACAGCACGAGAACACACACTGAATAAACACTGCTACAAGCTCCTGCAAGAGCACTTGTGGCCTAGATGTCAACTCCTTCATCCCAAGAAACAATCTCGGGAACCTTCTCTGTCCTGCCTCCAGTACAAGCAGATCCTTCCTGAAACCCTGAGCCCACAACTGTCCATGTGCTCCAGGGACACTTTCACCAGCAACCTGTAAGTGCTGGACTTCCCTACTTAGACTCCATCCCCCTCACAATAATGTGGTTCATTCCTCCACTCCCAGATCCCTTTGTAACACAACATTCAGTTCTCTCACGCAGTTTAAGTGATATTTTGCTTTTTCAATCCTGCTTCCAAAATGGATAAGCTCACATTGTCGCACGTCAGACTTCATCTGCCACCTCCGTGCTCACTCACCACATCCCTCTGCAGGCTGTGTGCCCCCACAACTTGCCAACTCATTTATCTCTGGATCAACAGCAAATTGTATCAAGATCCTCACACTCGATCCCTTCATCCCAGTCTGAACTGTAGATTATAAATAGTTGAGTCCCAGCATTGCTCCCTGTGGCATCGCACCAGTCACTGATTGCCAATTCAAAACGGATCCATTTATCCCAACTCCCTTTTCCGTTAGTTAGCCATTTCTCTCCCCTTGCCAACACCTTCCCCCCAGCCCTGTGGCCTCCTAACTTGTGCACAGGAGTTGCTGGGAGGAGGGTGGGGGGAAACCAGGGATGAAGGCAAGAAGCAACCGTGTAACCAAGAGGCTCAGAGAAATGTACTCACACAACTCACCATGTCACCAAGTCACCGTGGCAATCTCCGCCTGTATCATAGGCCAGAGTGCCCACAGCTAGTGAGAGGCCGGGACATTGTGTAAAAAGCAATGTGCTGCATCAGGCAATCCAACCAACAACAACCTGTCCAAGAACACCACCTCCCACAATTACTTCCCTCTGACCGACGGCAGCTTCTCAATCTGGCCTCACCAATGGCTGCATCAGCCACGAATCAGGGAGTGAGAGAAAGCCAACGACAAGAGGAGTGGTGAGGGGGTGGAAGCTGCAATGGAAGCATTCACGGGAGAGGGAGAGCACCGAGGCAGGGAAGGAATTTATTCTGGGGTAGGATCAGGAAAGGTCTCAGTGGGTCACAGTGAAGATACAACGGGATGAAGCTGACAAGTGGATTAGGGGGAAGAGGGGAAGCTGAGCGGAGCTCTGGTCTGGCTGTTGTGAATGTGGGCAGTGACAAGAGAAGAGGTCAGGAGGTGAGAAAGATCAACACAAGTTCCCTCATGTCTGGTTCAGAACGCTGCTAACATGTGTCTCCTTCAGGTGCTCTCTCACCCGACCAGTACACAGAGCACAGGTGAAGTGTGAGAGACTCACCTGAATCCACCTATCATTTGCCATTTATTGTCGCACTTCCCTCACCTCTGCTCCACTGGGTGGCGCCTGCAATGGCCCCCTCGCCAACAGTCTGTCTCATCCCATCCTTCTTTGTTTTTTTTATTATGTATTAAATGTATGTTTTAGTGTTCTTTAGCTTGTTTCATGTGGGGGGTGGGGGAAACTTCTTTTAATCTCTTCCCTCAACGGAGATGCGATTTTTTTCCGTATCGTGTCTCCATCTGCACTGCGGCCTAACATCGAGGAGCTGGCGGCCTCTGCTGGAAACCAACTTTGGGAGCTGCAACCGCAGCAGCGTGCGGGGCTTAACATGGCGGAGCTGGCGATCGACCTTGGAGCTCCAGCCGCGTGAGCCTGCGGACTTTAACGTCGTGGAGCTCGCGGTCTCTTGTTAGAGACCGACTTCTGGAGCTCCAAGCCACAGAGGTTTTGACACCCACGATGCGGGAGCTTCGATCGCCCCAACGGATGGTTCGACTCCCCCGACCACGGGAGAATAAAGAGGAAGAAGTTTAGACTTTATTGCCTTCCATCACAGTGAGGAATGTGGAGAATCCGCTGTGGTGGATGTTTATGTTAACTTATTCGTAGTTATGTGTCTTGGTGCTTTTTATAGTATGGCTGTATGGTAACTGTACCTCAAATGGTACACATGACAATAAAGGTGAGGTGAGGGGAACTTCTGCTCCCCTCACCTCTTTCCCAGCTTTCTCCACTCTGCTCCATCAGTCTGAAGCGCAGAGCAGACGTCAGTCAAGGTCCATTCCTTCCACTGATGCTGCCTGACCCACTGAGTTTCTCCAGGACTTTGTTTATTGCTCAGGATTCCATCATCAGCACTCTCTTTTGTCTCTGAATAATTCAATAATTCCCTGAATAGGTTGAACCAATTACTTCACTGAGGAGCTAGGAAATGTTATCTTCTGTGTTGATGTTTGGTTATAAACTGTTCTCCAGTTAAGGTAAGTGTAACTCAAAGGGGAGAGGTGGTGTTTATTGAGCGGTGCTGGGTTACTAGCAGGTAACCAGCAGGAGGTGTCTGGTGGAGACAAATAACAAGAAGGCTTCACTCATGGACAACACACGTGCCTGTCTCCGGCTCTGTGATTCAAACATAGGTTATTGCTGGAAGAAAGCGAACAAAAAAATAGAGATACAGTGGAGGAAAAGAGAGAGAGAGAGAGGAGAGAGAGAGAGAGAGAGAGAGAGAGAGAGAGAGAGAGAGAGAGAGAGAGAGAGAGAGAGAGAGAGAGAGAGAGAGAGGAGAGAGAGGAGAGAGAGGAGAGAGAGGAGAGAGAGAGAGAGAGAGAGAGAGAAGAGAGAGAGAGAGAGAGAGAGAGAGAGAGAGAGAGAGAGAGAGAGAGAGAGAGAGAGAGAGAGAGAGAGAGAGAGAGAGAGAGAGAGAGAGAGAGAGTCGTGTTTTTCTCTGCTCCGGCGACTGAGAAGTTTTGAAGCAACCTTTCAAGGTTCTTGTCGAAGGAGGAGGAACAGTTGCAGTGAGATTTCATAGTTTGACCGAACGTCGGACTGTGGAAACTTTCCTTTGTTTAAGGATTTCTCCATTTCGTGTGGAATTCCTGAGTTCCTCTGCACCGCGGTGGGAGCAGCCGTGGCTGGCGGATTGCCAAGAGTGCCTGGAGATCGTGGGTAGGAATGATTTCGGTGTCTTTGACATTTATAGCACCGACTCTCTGCCCCAATACCGTTTTGCACAGTGCTGTTGCCTGGGCTTAACGTGAAGAGGGTATCTTTTGCTTCTGTCAGGGCTTTGAAGAGCCATCCAAAAGCTGCTCTGGACTGTGGAGGTGAGCTTGGGGACTTTCCTTTCTCTGGCTGGAGGAAACTGCTTCTGCTGCTCATTCAGACTGTGACTGTCTCTGAGGATCGCTTTTGAGCTGAGGTGCTGCTGTCCCTGGAGCTGAGGTGTGCCACTGTCATGAAGGCGGGGGCTCGGCCTAAGGTTCAGAGCTACGCAGTGGCGGCTTCGACGGCGGCCTCGAGGCCACTCGTGGATGAGCCTCATGTTGACTTGGACTGGGATATTTACGGGATCTCGGTTCAAACCGGGTTCACGTGGAGCAGGGCTGCAATTGCAAAGGGCTTGCATGATCTGTTCAAGAGGGATGTCATTGCCTCTTCCGAGAGTGCAGGAGGGAAGGTTCAGTTGATACTGAAGTCCCGGAAGGATGTGGCCCAAGTGTTGGAGAAGGGGCTCACGGTGGAGGGGGTCCATCTACAGGTGGAACCGTGGGTGTCCAATGTAAAATCGGTTCTCCTACGGAATTGTCCCACGTTTCTCCGGGATGCAAAAATCCTTCCACACTTGATGAAGATTGGGGAGGTGCGGTCTAAACTTACTAGGCTCATGCACCCCGGGAATGACCCGTATGAGAAAGGGGTGCTGAGCTTTAAGAGGCGCGTGTTTATGAAGGTGGAAGTGGGGTTGGGTGCCGAGGGGAGTTTCGCTGTGGAGCATAAGGGTCTCTCCAATCGCGTGTATTGGAGCTGGGGAGAGGCACAGTGTCACGCGTGCAAGGAGTTTGGACATCTCCGTAGAGAGTGTCCCAGGAGCCGGGCCACTGCGAGAAATTCTAACGCAGGGGCCCAGGAATGCAGTGCTGGCCCATCCGGGGCGGCCCTCCAAGCCTCGGTAGCCCGGGGTGGAACTGCTGACTCGGCTGGGGCTGCTGGCTCCGTCTCGGTAACCCGGGATGGCACTGCCAACCCATCAGAGGCTGCAAGTACTACCTTGGTGACCCGGAGCAGTGAGGGCCCCCCCCCCCATACCCTGAACCTGTGGAGGTGGTAGATGGCGAGGCGCAGGGGAAGGGTGAAGGGGGGGAGGGAGGTTGGGTGACGCAGAAGGGGAAGACTAAGAATAAGGATAAGAAGAAGGATAAGCCCCTCCAAGGGAATCAATCAACAGCAGATGGGCTCCTGCCCAGTGGGCCCAGTGAAGTCCAGGGCGCACCTGGTTTGGCTCAGCAAGGAGCTGAGGTGAACCGGAAGGGGGGCAGGGGGGAGCAAACATGGGAGTAGAAAAGGGGGGCAGCGGGTGGTGCGGAGGTGGAGGACCCTTCCTCTATGGAGGTCACCGCACCTCCCCCGGTCACCGGGACAAAAAGAAGGCTGTCGGAAAGCGAGGAAGAGCATGAGCGTGGGCCCAAATTAAGGGGGACGGATATTTCGAGACCTTCCACCCCTGTCGAGAGCGGTGACCACGGACTGGTGACTTGTGGGCCGGAGGATGAGCCTCTGTTTCAGGGACCTTCTGCAGGTGTTACTGGGATCGCCTCCCCTGAAACCGTGTCCTCTGGGTTGGTGGCGGCCCCCTCATCTCTGGGGCCTTCCGAGGGAGTCATCTCATCGGGTAGCGGGGTTGATGCCCCTGGGAGTGTGTCCGCTGGGTCGGAGGAGGTCCCCTCGTTTCAGGGGCCTTCTGAGGGTGATGGCACGCCGGTTGATGGGTTTGACTCCCCTGGAAATGTGCTCCCTGGGATGGGGGATGAGCAGAGTCAGCCTGAGGGGGGAGGAGCGGGAGATCAAACGTTCCACTCTGAGCTCTGTATTAGAACCAGTGGAAGTGATGAGGGGAGTGATGCCTCATCGGTTGAGGTAGTAGGGGAGACTCCAAGAACACCTGGGACCCCGGGGGTGCCTGCTGTTTTTTCTTCCCCAGACCCAGAGGTGGGGGTGTGATGGGAGAGTGCAGGAGCCTAGCCTTTTACCGGACAGCTTGTTGCTGTCAGAGGCATCGGGACCCTCCCTCGGCATGGATCCTGGGGGTGGTGTCATGCCGGAGGAGGGGGAGAGCGATGGGCTCGGCCTGTGCAGTGGGGTGGGTGAGCTTTCAGCAAGCTGTAGTCCCACAGACTCTGACACTGGCCTTGAGCGATGTGTAGAGGAGGCTGCTGCTCCAGGTGTGAGTGGGTTGGCGGAGCGCCCAGACTTCAGGGCTGTGTTTAACGCAACCCTTATCCGTGAGATTCAGGACTTTCTCAAAACATCTAAAAGTCACAAGACTAAAGTTGAAACAGCGAAGAGGCGGTGGGGAGAGCTGCCAGGATTTATTGAGGATCTTGATAGCATCCTTGGCAGCAAGGATAGTGATATTCCTGCGTCTGTGAGGCATCAGCTTGGGGAATTCTCAAAGTTCCTCAAGGAGGATGGTTCTGCGACCAAGAGCAATGTGAGGAAATAATTCCAACGTGTTTGCAAATTCACAGTAGTTACATTAAATTTAAATGGCAGTAGAGCGAGCTTTCGCAGATTTCAGCATTTACAAGTCCTGAGAGAGGGGAAATACGCGGTGTGTTTTCTGCAAGAGACGCACACTGTTGTCGGTGACGAACCCACCTGGCGACTGGAGTGGGAAGGGGGGGTTTACATGAGCCACCTCAGCACAAACTCGAGCGGGGTGGCTTTTCTGTTGGCCCCGACTTTTCAGCCAGAGATCCTGAAGGTGCAGGAAGTGGTGCCAGGTCGTTTGCTCTATCTGGCTGTGAGTCTGGATGGCATGCCGTTGCATTTTATTAACGTGTATGCCCCCAGCAGCGGCACGATGCAGGCCTGCCTACTTCAGGAGGTGACTGCTCTGTTGAGCACTATTGAAAGAGGAGAGTGTGTCTTTCTGGGGGGAGATTTCAACTGCACACTTGAGGTGCGAGATCGTTCTGGTACTCAGTGTGCCCCCGCTGTAGCAAAGAAACTGAGAGGCTTGCTTGATTCTTTTGAGCTAGTGGATGCATGGCGGAACCTCCACCCTGACTCAAACGCATTCTCGCGGAGGTCTGAGGGGGGCGGTTCCCGCATTGATCGAATGTATATCTCCGGTGCGTTTGTCTCCCGTGTCTCAGCGGCCTCAATGCGGCTGGTGCCATGCTCGGACCACTGTCTGGTGCGCATGGACTTCAATCCGGGGCGCACGCGGGCTGGGTCTGCTTACTGGCATTTCAATAACAAGCTGCTGGAGGATCGGTGTTTCCGGGAGTCATTCAGACGGAGTTGGGTGAAGTGGAGAGAGAGGCAGGGGAGCTTTTCTTCACTTAGGCAGTGGTGGGATGTGGGGAAAGCTCACATCCGCCTCTTTTGTAAGGAATATACGTGGGGGTCGACCGGAAGGCGGGACTCAGCGGTTGAGAGGCTCGAGAGGGAGCTATCGGGGGCGGAGTCTCGCCTGGGTCGGATTGGTGAGGACTCCTGTGAATGGGGAGAGTTTCAGGGGAAGAAGGAAGCCTTGAGGGACCTGCTGCTTGAGCGGTCCCGAGGAGCTTACGTGAGGTCGCGGGTCCAAATGCTGCACGATTTGGACCGAGCGTCACCTTTCTTTTTCTCTCTGGAGAAGGAGCGGGGAGCCCGCAAACAGCTCGTAGAGCTGCTCGCGGATGATGGCTCCTCTGTCACAGATCCAGAGAGGATCAGTGCTTTAGTCCGGTCCTTTTATGGGACCCTGTTCTCCGCAGATGGTTGCAGCGGGGAGGCTCAGCGGGACCTGTGGGAGGGTCTACCGACTGTAGATAGGGAAGCGTTCGATCTTCTGGATGACTCCTTATCATTGGAGGAGTTGACACGTGCCCTGCACCAGCTCAGGAGGGGCAAGTCCCCTGGGCTGGATGGGTTGACGGTAGAATTTGTTAGAGCCTTCTGGGATGTCCTGGGGGATGATTATATGAAGGTTCTGGGGGAGAGCCTGGCGACCGGGGAGATGCCCCTCTCGTGGCGCAGAGCAGTCGTTGTCCTGCTGCCCAAGAAGGGTGAACTCCGCCTGTTGAAGAACTGGCGCCCGGTCTCTCTCCTCTGTACAGAGTACAAAATCTTTGCACGGGCGATGGCAAATCGCCTAGGCTCTGTGCTGTCTCAACTGATTCACCCTGACCAGTCCTATACAGTCCCTGGTCGGTCCATTCAGGATAACATCCACCTGGTTAGGGACCTGATTTATCTATCTCAGGGCACTGGTCAGTCAGTAGCCTTCCTGTCTCTTGATCAGGAGAAGGCTTTTGACAGGGTAGACCACGACTACCTATTCGGGACGCTGCAAGCGTTCGGATTTGGACCGCATTTTGTAGCCAGGGTCCGGCTCTTGTACGCTGCAGCGGAGTGTCTTGTGAAGGTTAATGGGGTGTTGTTGGCTCCCATTCATTTTGGGAGGGGGGTTCGTCAGGGGTGCCCCATGTCCGGTCAGTTGTACTCGGTCTGTGTAGAGCCATTCCTGTGTCTTCTTCGGAGGAGGCTGACAGGCCTGGCTCTACCAGGTCCGGGGGTGGAAGTGGTTCTTTCAGCCTATGCCGATGATGTGCTCCTTACGTTCACTGACCCTGGTGACCTGCGGAGGATGCGTGACTGCCAGAGGACTTTCTCGGCTGCATCATCCGCCAGGATTAATTGGAGTAAATGCTCTGGACTATTAGTGGGTCAGTGGCAGGTAGACTCCCTGCCGGAGGAGATGGTGATGTATGCGTGGAGCACCACGCACCTCCTCTATCTGGGGGTGTACCTGAGTCCCACTGAGGATGCCTGGCCGGCGAACTGGCAGGAGCTGGAGATGAAAATCGTCGCCCGGCTGGGACGCTGGTCAGGCCTGCTTGGAGTCCTTTCCTTTCAGGGGAGGGTGCTGGTCATAAACCAGCTGGTGGCCTCCATGTTGTGGTACCGGCTGGCTACTCTTGTCCCGCCCTCCATCTTTGCAACTACTTTACAGAAGAAGCTGGTGGACTTCTTCTGGGGAAATAGGAAGCATTGGGTTACCGCAGCAGTCCTGAGTCTCCCGTTGGAGGAGGGCGGCCAGTCCTTGGTATGCGTGCGTACCCAGGTGGCGGCTCTCCGTCTCAGGACTCTGCGGAGGTATATGTACACGGAGAACCCCCCCAGGTGGCACGCTCTGGCCACGTATTTTTTTCGTCGGGGTTGTTGCCTACGGGGGGTTTCGCGGCTGCCGGTGGCGGGCATCAGTCGACCCGCCTTACGGGGTCTGCCTAGTTTCTATCGGGACGTGCTTAGAGTGAGGAATTTGGTTGTTTTCAGCCGACGTGTTGCTCCACAAAGGGAGGGGGACGTTGTGGCTGCGGGAGCAGCTGGTCCTCACCCTGTCATGGCGGGTGTCGAGGAGAGGCGTGTGCCTAGAGTAGTTCTGACTGAGCTTACCCCCGCTCCGTCAGATTTGCTCATCGGGCCTAGGCTCCGGGATCTCTCCCGGGCGCCGGCTCCGCACAACTTGAGCCGCCTTTCCGAGATGCCCAGCGTGCTGTTTCGTGATGCGAAGAGACGCACACTGTACAGAATGCTCCTGCACATTCTACACCTCCTTGTTTTCGTACACCGCCCTGATACATCTTGGCGGTCTGTGTTACCACCTGAAGACGGGGACGGTCCTCAGTGGGGGGCTCTCTATAAGGGAGTTGTTCCCCTTTACATCGGGGACCTGGGGTGGAGAGTGTTGCACAGAGCGGTGGTGTGTAATAAACTGTTGAGCCGGTTCACGGGCTCGCCGACCGCCTGTATTTTCTGCGGTGACGAAGAGACCGTGTTCCACGTCTATATGGAATGTGAGAGGTTACTGCCCCTGTACCAATATCTGAAGGGGTTGTTCCTCAAGTTCTGGTTACACTTTAGTCCTACGATTCTAGTGTTTGGACACAAGGCAGGGGGTGGGGAGGGTCTTTCGGGGGGGTGGGACCTCCCTGTCGGTTTGCTCTTGGGCCTGGCCAAGTTGGCCATTCGCGGGTCCAGGCAGCGGGCGGTCGATGGTCTTGCCAGAGTCGGCTGCCTTCCCCTTTTCCGGGCCTACGTCCGTGCGCGCGTGACCCTAGAGAGGGAACACGCGGAGACCACGGGGACTATGGAGGCCTTCCGTGGGCGCTGGTCACCGCGGGGGGTTGAGAGCATTGTAAATAATGAAGGCAACATTGTATTATAATGACTATTTGATGACTTGTAACCCTTGAATGTGGTTTTGATGTGATGTATCATGTGAATGTGCTGAATAAAGTCTTTGAAAATGAAAAAAGAAAAAAAAAAAAAAGAAAAAAAAAAAAAAAAAAAAAAAAAAAAAAAAAAAGAGAGGAGAGAGAGAGAGAGAGAGAGAGAGAGAGAGAGAGAGAGAGAGAGAGAGAGAGAGAGAGAGAGAGAGAGAGAGAGAGAGAGAGGAGAGAGAGACACAACCTGTCCAAGTCACCCTGCAGCCTTATTGCATCTTCCTCACAATTCACACTACCCCCCAGCTTAGTATCATCTGCAAATTTGCTAATGGTACTTTTAATCCCTTCGTCTAAGTCATTAATGTATATCGTAAATAGCTGGGGTCCCAGCACCGAACCTTGCGGTACCCCACTGGTTACTGCCTGCCATTCTGAAAGGGACCCATTTATCCCCACTCTTTGTTTTCTGTCTGTCAACCAATTTTCTATCCATGTCAGTACCCTACCCCCAATACCATGTGCCCTAATTTTGCCCACTAATCTCCTATGTGGGACCTTGTCGAAGGCTTTCTGAAAGTCGAGGTACACCACATCCACTGACTCTCCCCTGTCAATTTTCCTAGTTACATCCTCAAAAAATTCCAGTAGATTTGTCAAGCATGATTTCCCCTTCGTAAATCCATGCTGACTCGGAACGATCCTGTTACTGCTATCCAAATGCTCAGCAATTTTGTCTTTTATAATTGACTCCAGCATCTTCCCCACCACTGATGTCAGACTAACTGGTCTATAATTACCCGTTTTCTCTCTCCCTCCTTTCTTAAAAAGTGGGATAACATTTGCTATCCTCCAATCCACAGGAACTGATCCTGAATCTATAGAACATTCAAAAATGATCTCCAATGCTTCCACTATTTCTAGAGCCACCTCCTTAAGTACCCTGGGATGCAGACCATCAGGCCCTGGGGATTTATCAGCCTTCAGTCCCATCAGTCTACCCAAAACCATTTCCTGCCTAATGTGGATTTCCTTCAGTTCCTCCATCACCCTAGGTTCTCCGGCCCCTAGAACATTTGGGAGATTGTGTGTATCTTCCTCAGTGAAGACAGATCCAAAGTAACGGTTTAACTCGTCTGCCATTTCTTTGTTCCCCATAATAAATTCCCCTGCTTCTGTCTTCAAGGGACCCACATTTGCCTTGACTATTTTTTTCCTCTTCACGTACCTAAAAAAACTTTTGCTATCCTCCTTTAAATTATTGGCTAGTTTACCCTCGTACCTCATCTTTTCTCCCCGTATTGCCTTTTTAGTTAACTTTTGTTGCTCTTTAAAAGAGTCCCAATCCTCTGTCTTCCCACTCTTCTTTGCTATGTTATACTTCCTCTCCTTAATTTTTATGCTGTCCCTGACTTCCCTTGTCAGCCACAGGTGTCTCTTACTCCCCTTAGAGTCTTTCCACCTCTTTGGAATAAATTGATCCTGCAACCTCTGCATTATTCCCAGGAATAATAATAATAATAATAATTCATTTATTTTATATAGCGCCTTATCGGATGCTCAAAGCGCTTTACAAAAACAATTAACATAAAAAACAAACAGACAAACTATCCTGACGGAAAAGCGGCGAATAAACAACGCCAGCGTCCTCTCACGTCAGGGTCCGGCAGTAGACAACAAAAAGCACAGGACACACAGATACAATTTTTACACAAACAGCCATCACAGTGATTGCTCTAGGCACACCCTCACTGTGATGGAAGGCAAAGTCTTATCTCCTCCTCATTCTTCTCCCGTGGTGCCACGAGGTGATCGAGGCTCCCAACTTTTTGAAGCCCCCACCGGGCAATGGAAAGTCCCAGGGCCGAGCCGAGCCGAGCAGGCCGATGAAAGTCCTGAGCCCCCACCGGGCGATGGAAAGTGCCGCGGCTGAGTCACGCAGGGTGATGAAGGGCCTGCGAGCGGGTCGATCATACCTCGCGCTTCAGGGCGGTCGAAGTTGCTACGGCTGGAGCTCCCAAAAACCGATCGCCAGCCAGGGACCTGCGAACTCCCGATGTTGCGGTCTGCAGGGCCCACGGCCGAAGCCTCCGAGATGGTAAGTCCAGACCCTGCGACCGGAGTCTTCAAGGTCGATCCCAGCTGGAGGCCGCCGACTCCACGATGTTAGGCCGTAGCGCGAACGGAGATACGACACGGTAAAGGTCGCATCTCCGTTGAGGAAGAGATTAGAAAAAAAGGTTTCCCCCAACCCCCGCACCACCCCCCCACATACACAGAGTTAAAAATAGAACAAAACGTACATTAAACGATGACAATAGACAAAAAACAAAAAAAAGACAGAGAGACTGCCGGTGAGCCGCAGCTGCAGAACACAGCCACGCCCCCTAGTTCTGTAATACCTGCCATTGCTGTTCTACCGTCTTCCCTGCTAGGGCCTCCTTCCAGTCAATTTTGGCCAGCTCCTGCCTCATGCCTCTGTAATCCCCTTTGCTATACTGTAATACTGACACTTCCGATTTTCCCTTCTGCCTTTCCATTTGCAGAGTAAAACTTATCATGTTGTGATCACTGCCTCCTAATGGCTCTTTTACCTCTAGTCCCCTTATCAGATCAGGATCATTACACAACACTAAATCCAGAATTGCCTTCTCCCTGGTAGGCTCCAGTACAAGCTGTTCTAAGAATCCATCTCGAAGGCACTCTACAAACTCTCTTTCCTGGGGTCCATTTCCAACCTGATTTTCCCAGTCTACCTGCATGTTGAAATCTCCCATAACCACCGTAGCATTACATTTTTGACATGCCAATTTTATCTCCTGATTCAACTTGCACCCTATGTCGAGGCTACTGTTTGGGGGCATATAGATAACTCATTAAAGTTCATGAATCATTCCTCAGCCCACTTGACCAACTAATCAAGAACCTGCTGCATTTTTTCATAACCACTTGCCAACTCATTTATCTCTGGATCAACAGCAAATCTGTCTCAAGATCCTCACACTCGATCCCTTCATCCCAGTCAGAACTGTAGATTATAAATAGTTGAGTCCCAGCATTGCTCCCTGTGGCATCGCACCAGTCACTGATTGCCAATCCAAAATGGATCCATTTATCCCAACTCCCTTTTCCGTTAGTTAGCCACTTCTCTCCCCTTGCCAACACATTCCCCCCAGCCCTGTGGCCTCCTAACTTGTGCACAGGAGTTGCTGGGAGGAGGGTGTGGGGAAACAAGGGATGAAGGCAAGAAGCAACCTGTATTGCTCTGTAATACCTGCCATTGCTGTTCTACCGTCTTCCCTGCTAGGGCCTCCTTCCAGTCAATTTTGGCTCAGAGAAATGTACTCACACAACTCACCATGTCACCATTTCAGGTTATAGAATTAACTGGTATAAAAGTGAAATTATGCCAATAATGGAGCATAATCCGGCCATACTTCAACAATTTCCTTTTAAAATTGCCTATGAAAAGTTTAAATATCTTGGAATTTACGTGACTAGGAAATATACTTCTTTATTTAAATTAAATTTTCCTCCTTTACTCACTAAATTACACAGAAATATCCAATTTTGGAAAACACTCCCTATATCATTAGTTGGTCGTAGTAATGCTATAAAGATGATCTTTCTTCCACAGCTACTATACTTATTTCAAGCAATTCCGATCTATCTTCCAAAAAAGTTTTTTAAAAAAATTGATTCAATTGTTACTAATTTTATTTGGGACTACAAGACTCATAGAATAAATAAAAGACATCTATGTAAGTCTAAAATTAATGGAGGAATTGCTTTACCTAACTTTTTATTTTATTATTGGGCGGTTAATATTAAAAATATAACCTGCTGGTTGGATGATTCTGATCAACAACCGGATTGGTTAAAGATGGAGAAAGAGGATTGTTTACCATTCGATATTGGTGCGATCCTCTTAGCTCCAATAGATTTAAATAAAAAAACATATGGAGGTAATCCCATCATACACAGTGTTATCCGTACCTGGAAACAATTAAAGCTTACGTTAAAATTGAGTAAATGATCTGTTATCCTTCCTATTGCGAATAATCCTTCTTTTAAACCGTCTGTCTTAGATAGAGGCTTTGCTCAATGGAAAAGTTATGGAATTAAAAGGGTGGGAGATCTTTATCATTAGGGAACTTTTCTTTCTTTTCAGGATTTACAGCAGAAGTACGGATTACATGTTAATAATTATTTTAGATATTTACAACTTAGAGATGATGTAAAATCACACATGCAAGAATATAAGCTTAGAGGTCCAGAAACACTTGATGTATGCCTGAATCGACATTATAACTCAAATAAATTAATATCCTTTATTTACAATACTCTCCTTGACACTGATATTCCATCATCAGAATCTTAAAGACGAGCATGGGAGGACGAATTGAATCAATTTATAATGCAAGATATATGGGATGAAAGTTTACAACATATACATCAATGTTCATTGAATACTAGACATTCCTTAATACAATTTAAAATAATACATAGATTACATTATTCGAAGACGAAATTAAATAGGAATTTTCCTAGTATCTCTCCTATTTGTGATAAATGTCAATTTCAAGAAGCTAATTTAACTCATATTTTCGTAACTTGTATAAAAATGCAAAACTTCTGGTTGGAGATTTTTAAAATAGTTTCTAAAGTTATTAATAAAAAATTAGATATGGATCCAAAATTAATTATATTAGGATTATCAGAACATACTACAAATTTTACAGTAAGTCAGGTACATTTTCTTGATTACAGTCTAATAACTGCGAAGAAATTAATACTTAAATTTTGGAAAAAAACAATAACCCCCACAATTAAAATGTGGACTACGGAAATGACAGAGACCCTGCATTTGGAAAAAATAACGTTTGCCTTAATCGACAAACCATAGTTATTTAAAAAAATATGGTCTCCATTTATTGAATTTTTAGAAAAGTAAATGGGTTTGGCACAGGATTAAAATAAAAAATTTAAATTAAAAGTTGAAACTTGAGTTAGGGGTTGGATGTACAACTGTGGTTATTGTCTCCCGGATCTACTCCCTTTAATTTTTATTGTTAGATCCTTTTTTTTTTTAACCCTCTTATTCTCTCTCCCCAAGTTTATAGTTTTTTATTTTTATTTTTACTTTCTCTCTTCAAAAATTTAAAAATTGAAGCTATGTAAGAACTTTGTAACAAATGTGTTTTTTAATTTATATTTGTACATATGCTTTTCAAAAATAAAAAATATAAAAAATAAAAAATAAAAATAAAAAAAAGATAACTCCCATTAGGGTCTTTTTACCCTTACAATTTCTCATTTCTATCCATACTGATTCAACATCTCCTGATTCTATGTCACCCCTTGCAAGGGAATGAATATCATTCCTTACCATCAGAGCAACCCCACCCCCTCTGCCCACCTGTCTGTCTTTTCTATACGTTGTGTACCCCTGAATATTCAGTTCCCAGCCCTGGTCCTCTTGTAGCCATGTCTCAGTGATCCCTACAGCATCATACTTGCCCATGACTAACTGAGCCTCAAGCTCATCCACTTTATTTTTTATACTACGCGCATTTAAGTACAACACTTTAACTTCTGTATTTACCTCCCCTCTCACATCGGTCACAATTGGCCCTGCCCTTAATTTCTTTTCCCCTCTAGAACTTCTGTTCCCATTCTTCCGAGAGTCTTTTGCAATATCTCCTGTATTCCCTTTTACCTCATCTTCATATTCACAATTTGTTAACCCCTCCCCCCCACTACTTAGTTTAAAGCCACAGGTGTCCACACTAGCAAACCCGCCTGCCAGAATGTTTGTCCCCCTGCTGTTAAGATGTAACCCGTCCCTTTTGTACAAGTCACCCCTAGCCCAGAAGAGATCCCAGTGGTCCAGAAATCTAAATCCCTGCTCTCTGCACCAGCCCCTCAGCCATAAATTCATACCCTCTATCTCTCTGTTCCTGGCCTCACCAGCACGAGGTACCGGTAGCAGTCCAGAGATAACCACCTTCGACGTCCTACTTCTCAGTGTTTTTCCCAACTCTCTAAACTCCCGCTGTAGCACCTCCTTCCTCTTCCACCCGACGTCATTCGTGCCCACGTGCACAACGACTTCAGGTTGATCGCCTTCCCTCACTAGGATTTTCTGAAGCCGGTCCGTGATGTGCTGAACCCTGGCACCAGGGAGGCAACAGACCATCCTCAAGTCCCTCCTGCTGCCACAGAATCTTCTGTCCATCCCTCGGACGATGGAGTCACCGACCACTACGGCTCTTCCTGACTTCGGTCTCCCCTGTCGAGTATCCTTGCCAACAGGTCCGCCACTCGGACTGGAAACGTCTTCTGCCCCGACAGTTCCCAAGAGGGTATACCTATTTGCAATAGGCACAGCCACTGGGGTCTCCTGTAGTCCTCGTCCACTCCCCCCTGAAACAGTCTCCCACCTTCGCTCGACCTGGACCCTTGGCGTGACAGCCTCACAATAGGTCCTGTCGAGGAAACTCTCGCATTCCCGGATGGCCCTGAGGTCATCCAACTGCCTCTCCAACTCCACCACACGTCCCTTCAGGAGCTGCACCTGGACACAGTTTATAATTGACTTCTGCATTATTCCCAGGAATACCTGCCATTGCTGTTCCACCGTCTTCCCTGCTAGGGCCTCCTTCCAGTCAATTCTGGCCAGCTCCTGCCTCATGCCTCTGTAATCCCCTTTGCTATACTGTAATACTGACACTTCCGATTAACCATCTCCCTCTCAATTTGCAGAGTAAAATCTATTTTATGAATGGAACTGAACATTGTACAATCATCAGGGAACATCCCCACTTCTCACCTTCTGATGGAAGGAAGGTCGTTGATGAATCAGCTGATGATGGTTGTGTCTGGGTCACTGCCTGAAGAAACTCCTGCAGTGATGTCCTGGGGCTGGGATGTTGAACCACAGCCATCGTACTTTGTGTGGGGAATGAATCCAACCATTGACATATTCTCTCCTTGACGATCCTTGTCTCAGAATGACCAGGTCTCCTCGATGCTGCACTCAGTCAAATGCTGCCTTGTTTCCAAGGAGCCTCACTCTGGCCTCACCTCCGGAATGTAGCTCTTTGCTCCGTGTTTGGACCAAGGCTGTGACGTGGTTCAGAGCCGAGTGATCTTGGTGAAACCAACACTGAGCGTGGGCAAATCGATTATTGGAGGGGAAGTGACACTTGCCCGCACTGTGGACAACTCCTGATGATTGGGGGCAGCCTGATTGTCTGCTCATTGGCTGGACTGGATTTGTCCAGCGTTATTGTGGGGTCCAATGAATGGGCCAATACCTGGAGAAGACTTTGGAGAGGAAGGGAAGTTTGGAGACAGGGTGGTTGGAAGGAAGATCAAGGAAAGACTGTTGATTGGAGGGGTAAGTGTTTTACACATGATGCTGATTGATGAAAAGGGGAAATGGTCCTGTGTTGGTCCACTGCAAAAAACTGTTTGTTTTCAGCACTAAAGACTGAAGCACTCATAATGGGAACATGTCTCACAATTAGGAATATCCGGGAGAGTTTATTTTGTGAATAAACAAACACAAGCCTATTCAGAGGCTCGCCTTTTGAGTGACTGTGGTTCAAGACACGTTTCCTCTCACCATGTCCTGTTCACGGCAACTGCAGCCCCTCCTGGTATCTCTGTCTTTAGAGTGTGAAGAGAAAGAAAGGGCCATTTGGCCCATCTGTCCCACCCCGCTGGAGATCCAGTGGATTCCTTTCTACATCATGTTCCTGCAGGGATCTCCCTCAGCTGTGCCTGGAAATGCAGCATCAAGCAGTCCGTGGGCTCCGGTTTCTATCGCTTGGACCAGTGGGCGAAATATTGGGATTTGTGGGAAACGCCGCATCCAGGAGTTAACACAGAGCTGGGGTTGACACCAGAGAGATTAAAGAACAAGAAGGTCGAGTCGGTTGATTTATTTGGAGGCTTGTGAGAGAATAAAATTCACTGCAACAATTAAGCTATTTTTGTTTGGTTAAAGCTGCTATGCAATGACCAACAACGTTATGCAAATCTGGCTACTGTGAACTCGAGGGAACACAACGCATTCATTATCAAGGTGATTTCTGCAGTGAGCAAAAATGACACATCCGCTTGGTTTGGCCTAAACGACAGATGCCAGGTACAGTTAACAATAACATGTTAGCTTCCAGGTCGTCACCACACTGGCCAGACCTGCATTCGTTGTCCTTCCCTGATCATCCACTGCCCTTTTCAGAGGGCAGGTTACAGTCAACACTTTGATGGATCTCTGGTGTCACATCGTTTTTCAGAGTTACACATGACGCCCTGCAGAGTAACAGGGTGCGGCAGTGTAATGGTTAAGTTACTCTGTGATATCCCGGTGATCCAGGCACATGAGTTTGAATCCCATCCCAGACACCAGGGAATTTGGATCCAAGTAAATAAACTGCAATCACTCTGGAGAAACAAGTCACCATCAGTAATGGGGACTGAAACTACCGGACTGTTGTAAAAACTCATCTGGTTCACTGTTGTTCTTCAGGGTTAGAAATCTGCCCTCCTTCCCCAGTCTGGCCTCACCAGGACTCCAGAGATCCATCAATGTGTTGACTCTTACCTGCCGTCTGAAATGGTCAGAGGATGATCAGGGAAGGACAATAAATGCAGGTCGGGCCACTGTCACCACGTCCTGTGAACAAATAAAATCCCACATGTTCATGTGTCTGTTTCTGCTCCACATCAGCCTCCTCTCACCCTCCTTCATCTCACACCATCACTGTGACTTTCCTTTCCCCTCATCAGCTCATGGAATCAGCATTATAAAGGGGTCAATACTGTATCAATGTGTCAATATCAAATACACACTGACACAACACGAGAAAATGGGAGCAGGAGTAGGCCACTCGGCCCCTCAAGCCTGCCCCGCCCTTCAATACGATCATGCCTGACCAGTGCCGGCCTCAGCATTTCCCTTCATTCTGCCCGATCCTCTCTGCAGTCGGGTTCCGGTTAATCCGTCTCCTAACCCTGAATTAGTTTTGGTCCCAAAATGTGGAAAGGACACGGGGCAAGGCTGGTGTGCAGAGCGATGTCACAGAGCAGCTGTGAAGGAATCTGACAATGAGAATTTACAGATTTAGGGAAATGAAATCACATGAGTCCTCTAAAGCTGAACAGAAGACAGTTAAGGCCAATCCTTACAGGTGAATTATCACGGATTTTTAAAACCAAAACTTAATAGAATCTATCCAATCAATACATTGAAAATATTTTGCCCAAACAATGATAGCAATGGCAGACTTTGTTCAATGTTTCGTAATTTCTTACAACAGAGAAGTCCGTTCAGCCCATCGAGTCCACACTAGCTCCCAGTAAAATCCCAGCAACCCCATTCATTCAGTCATTTCATTGTAACCTACTTCCTCTCACATAAACCGGAGCACTCACTGGAAACCCGCTCGGTCACAGGGAGAACATGCAAACTCACCCGGATAACACTGGGGGTCAGTACACTGGTCGGAAGTGTAACAATGACATAAATATTGTTCTGTTGGAAGTTGATTTCAGACACAGTATTGAACAGGAGGTGACCTCCACAGACCTGCTGTTACACAGAGGGAGGGAACCAACCCCGTGGGTTCTGTGCTCTGCAGAACTGGACTGACTGCCCAGCAGTGAGAGGAGGATGTATGGGATGTAATGCAGGAGTCAGGGGAACAGACACCGAGTGTAACTGTGCAGGAGGAATGTACAAGGGGGCAACACTGTGAGTTCTCTGAGAGATCCTACATTATATTTGTGTTCAATGACCAACTTTTACTCATTTTCTGAGTCACCATTACTCCTTCTCTGACCTTTACTCTCAGATCCTGTCAGTTTCATCCCAAGGATCCTGTTACTTCCATGAGATTCCCCCACCCTGCCAGTCCATAGTTTAAACTCCCATCCACTGCCCTACTTGTCCCGGCTGCTCGTATTCTGCTCTCACTCCGGCTCAGGTACAGCTCCTCCCTGTACTGTTCAGTGACAGCTGACTCAGCATTCCAACACCAATGACACCAATGACCATTCATTTACCAGGGAGGGCCTTTCACATGGATCGATGGATCTCCATTGAAATACCAACACTGGACTGGCTCACTACCCGACAATCGCGATGGCCATGAAAACTGTGCGCTAACGAATTATTTCCGTAAGTGTAACTATGATAGTAATATTGAAACAAAGAACTGCATATGCTGGTCAATACACGAAAGGACACAAAGTGCTGGGTAACTCAGCGCGTCAGGCAACACTTTGAGAGAACATAGATTGGTGAAGTTTGGGGTCAAGACCAATTTTCAGATTGATGGTCGGGGGGAGATGAAAGCTGGAAAGATGGAAAGGCAGAACATAGACCAGGCCAGTGAGGGGAGGCGGTGGGTTTAGGAGGGGCAGATGATTGGAAGAAAGGCCAGAAGTATGAAAGGAAAACGTGAACAGGTTTGAAGAATGTGGGTCGTAAAGCCAGAAGGAGGAAAGTAGCAGAGGGTGTGAGCTGGGGGGGAGGTGGGGACAGGGAGGGGGGTGTTTTGGATGGATGGGGGCGTGGTTTAAAAGAGGAAACCTACAATTGGAGAATTCAGTGTTCATACCTTTGTGTTGTCAGCTACCCAAAGTAATTATGAGGTGCTGTGCCTCCAGTTTGCATGTGACCTGATTCAGGCAATGGAGGAGTCCCACGACACAAAGGTCAATGTGAGAATAGGAAAAGGAGATGAAATGGTTAGCAACCAAGAGATCCAGAAGGACATGGCAGACCGAGTGTAAGTGTTCAGTGAAACAGTTGCCAAGTTTACTCTTGGTCTCACCGATGTACAGGAGTCCACATTGAGAATACCAGATGCAGTAGATGAGAGCAGAGGAGGTGCACGTGAAACCTTTGTCTCACCTGGGAGGACTGCTGGGAACCACTGGATGGAGGTGAGGGGGGAGGTATAGGGACAGGTGTTGAGTGAGGTGTGAGTGAGCAATGTGAGTCCCCATGGCTATACCTTTCACTTGGACAAAGTGAGAGGAGTGAAAAGAGAAGTTGTTGAGGGTGAGGATGTTCCACCAGGTGGAGGAGAGTGTTAATAGTTTAGTTTATTATCAGGTGCAGTGAAAAGCAATCAAAATGTGTAGGAAGAAATTGCAGATGTTGTTTGAAACCGAAGATTGACTCAAAAACCTGGAGTAACTCAGTTGGTCATGCAGCAGGGTGTCGACCTGAAACGTCACCTATTGCTTTTCTCCAGAAATGCTGCCTGGTCCGCTGAGGTACTCCAGCTTTTTGTGGCTACCTTCAGTGAAAAGCACTTTTGGTGCGTGCTATGTCATCAGTGGAAAGACTATGCATGATTACAATCAAGGCAACTACAGTGTACAGATACAGCATATAGGGAATAACATTTAGTAGAAGAAAGTCCAGAAAAGTCCGACTAAAGATAAACCAAATGTCTCCAATGAGGTAGATGGTATATAATGAATGCTCTCTAGTTTGTGATAGAATGATTCAGTTGCCAAATACCAGCTGGGAAGAAGCTGTCCCTGAATCTGGAGGTGTGTGTTTTCGCACTTCTACACTGTTTGCCTGATGGAAGAGGGGAGAAGAGGGAGTGTCCAGGGTGAGACTCGTCCTTGGTTATGTTGGTGGCCTTGCCGAGGCAGTGTGGGATGGAGTCAATGGAAGGGAGGTTGGTTTGTGTGATGGCCTGGGCCGAGTCAACAATTCTCTGTAATTTCTTGCAGTCCTGGATGGAGTAGTTCCCAAACCATCCTATGATGCATCCCGATGAAATGCTTTCTTTGGCACATCTGTAGAAGTTGGTGAGAGTTGTTGGAGACATGCCGAATTTCCTAAGCCTTCTTAGGAAGTAAAGATGTTGGTGTACTTTCTTGGCCATTGCTTTGATATGGCTGGTCCAGGACAAGTTGTTGGTGATATTTCCTTATATTGTCTTTTCATCTCTGAACTTTTCCCAGTTATCTGTACATCAAATCCCCCCCCCCCCCCCCTTCCCCCTCACCTGTAGCCCTCTATTACTTGCATAGTTTGTCCTGCACTGCCCCCCCCCCCCACCTCCCTTCCAGCTTTCTTCCCCCAAACTATAATCAGTCTGAAAAAGAGCCCCGACCCAAAATGCCACACATCCATGTTCTCCAGAGATGCTGCCCGACCCATGGAGTCACTCCCAACTCATTGTGTCTTGATACAGAGGTTTATTCTGGTTGTCATTTTAGTTATGTAAGAATGGGTTACTCATTTGAAATGTAATTTAATACATACATTTATTGGAATATGTCCACTTTCAGCTGGGATATTCATTAAAAAATGTGATGTTTTTGTTATGCTTGATTAGGTCTCTTTTGGAGGAATAAATGGAGGGCCTTGATACCTTTCAGGTGGGGGAGTGAGGTGTAGAGGGACTGGACACCACAATCAGATTTCCTGGTCATAAATGTAAAATAACCACCGATAAATCAAAGAGAGAAGAGAGAAAATCTTCTTGCCTTGGGCATTGTGGGCAGGTGGAGCTCAGGAGCACGTAATCGAGGCAGAGAGCACAGATGTACCTAAGGGAGAGGTAGATGGAGAAAGGAACAGACGGATGTGTTGATGGGGTCGGATGAAGGGAGGGGGGAGGCTGGTGAGGAGCAGCAACAGTAGCACGGATCCATGGGCCGAGTGGTCTGTTTCTGTGCTCTACGTGCATGGGAACACCCTAACTCTACAAACACTGGGTGTAACGCTGCAGATATGGGAATGTGCACTGGTGTAAAATCCCCAGATTTAGACATGACATCGGTTGCACACGTTCCAGCTCCAGAGATTCCAGACTCTGCACCCGTTGTGTGAGGTCCTTGGAATGGGGAGGGCTGGGTTTATCTGACGGCACAGACGTGTTGTCCAGCCCACACAGGGAGTTCCAGCCCAGGGAGAGCCCACACACTTCAGGCTGGGACAGTCCAAACCCCCGTAAATATTGGGGGCTTCAGGTTTCAGCAACACACATACTCTGACTGCACCTGGCACCTCCACAGAAGTGACTCCCTTTATTTACAAGGAAAACTCACCGATCAAGAGTCAGGACACATTAATGGCTCACAGACTCTGACTCAAATAGATGGTACATTTAGACCAGGTAGAAAACAGGAAATGCTGGAAACACTCAGCAGGTCAGGCAGCACCTGTGGGGAGAGGCACAGAGATAACATTTAAAATTATGAACCTTCTATTCCTTCTCGAGGTATCACTTCCCTCAACACCTGTTTGTTTCATCTCGACATATGGTACGTGACAGATCGAGTATTTCTAGCATTTAATTATTTATTTAAGAAATTCTGCATCTGCAGCAATTTTCTTGTGGACTAACAGGAAAATGTTTTCTCCTTTCCTGCTTCTAGGGAATGGAAATTGGAGGTCGATAAGGTGTGGCCACAGACCTTTTGTTTGTACTTACCGATTGCCCCAGAATGGTCCACTCATCATTTCCAGCATTGGATCCAGTGCTTTGATTTCTTTGTAGCCGCTCTCACTGTCTGTGGTGACTGTACTCACTTAGCTTCTCAGCCAATAATAAAGAGAACTGCACCATGAGCTGTGTGTTTGGTGCTGTGTGAGTCCAGTTTCTCGCAGCCTTCCTGTCCCACTGTTGCTTCCTCCCCACCTCTGCACTCAGTGCTGCGCTGAGGAGAAGGCGGGACACACTTTGCAAAATGAACTCTTGTCCTTCGGCCGCACCTGGTGTGTCAGGTCCCGGACACCGCACCTGGGAGAGAAATAAAGGCTGTGGAGAGGGTACATGGGGAGTTAGTGGAATAGTTGCAGGGAGAGAGCTTTCACAGTCCTGTGGGTGGGCTGCAGAAGATGAACTGGGCCCAGAAATTCCTCAGCACATCTGTATGAAAACCTCTGCTGTCTGTTTATAAATCAGCTCAACCTGCTGTCGGGCAAATTCCCCATGATTCTGGCAGTCTTGGCAGGTGTCGGGACAAGATGTGAAGGAAGTCAAGCCTTGCCCAACTCTCCAGTCAATGCCCTGATGCAGAGTGAGAGAGATGGTGGGAGTTCATAAGTTCATAAGTGATAGGAGCAGAATTAGGCAATTTGGCCCAAGTCTGCTCCACCTTTCAATTATGGCTGATTCATCTTTCCCTCTTTACCCCATTCTCCTGCCTTCTCCCCATAACCTCTGACACCTGTATTAACCAAGAATCTATCAATCGCTGCCTTAAAAAATATCCATTGACAGCATCCACAGCTTTCTGTGGCAAAGAATTCCACAGAAACCTCATAAATTACTGGCTCGTCAACTTAGAAAGATGGAAGGAGAAAAAATAATCCATAGGATTAAATCACATACTGGCGAACCTTTAGTACAACCTAAAGATATTAATGAGAGATTTCTGCAATATTATAAAAATCTATATTCAGCTAAAACGACAGAAAATAGGATAGGAATAGAAGCATTTAAAAAAAAATGTAATCTGAAGGGGTTGGATTTACAAAATAGAGAATCACTAAATGCGGAAATTTCAGTAAAAGAAGTTGAAGAATCTATCAGATCATTAAAAAATGGTAAAACACCGGGACCAGATGGTATCGGTTCGGAATTTTATAAAACATTTTATGATCTGATCACACCACGTCTGAAGATACTTTATGAAAATATCTATACTTATCAGAAACTACCAGAAACGTTAAATGAATCTATTATAACACTTATACCTAAAATAGACAAAGATCTGGAGGACCCAGGAGCATATAGAGCTATAGCTCTTTTAAATACTGATCAAAAGATACTAACGAAAATATTAGCACAAAGATTAAGCACAGTTATTAATAAACTAATTCACCCCGATCAAACAGGATTTATACCAAAACGATATTCCTCATATAACCTCAGACGATTATATAATATTATATATTCGAAAAGAGGTATTAATAAAGACTTAGTAATTATTTCGTTAGATGCGGAGAAAGCCTTTGACCAAGTGGAATGGTCTTATTTGTTTTCGGTTATGGAATTTTTTAATTTGGGAGAGAAGTTTATCACTTGGGTTAAATTATTATATACCAATCCAACAGCTAGAATAATAACAAATCAAATACTATCAAATAAATTTAATCTATTTCGAGGCTGCAGACAGGGTTGCCCTTTATCCCCACTATTGTTTGCACTTGCATTAGAACCTTTAGCTCAACGGGTGAGAATACATCCTGAAATATATGGATATGACACCACAAATACTGAAAATAAAATTTCTCTATATGCGGATGATGTATTACTTTATATCACAAACCCGGAAATTAGTATTCCAAATTTACTAAAATTAATAACTGAATTTGGATCATATTCAGGATATAGTATTAATTGGAATAAAAGTGAACTTATGCCGATAAGGGTAAATAATCTACATATATTACAACAATTTCCTTTTAAGATAGCAAACGAAAAAATAAAATATCTTGGAATTTATGTAACAAAAAGATTTGATTCTTTATTTAAATCTAATTTTCCGCTCTTATTGAATAAATTAAATAAAAATATTTTATATTGGAAAACATTACCAATTTCAATGATAGGTAGAATTAATGCAATAAAAATGATTTTTCTTCCACAATTATTATATCTTTTCCAACTGATTCCGATATATCTTCCTAAAAATTTTTTTAAAAAGATTGATTCCATAGTCACTAACTTTATCTGGGATTATAAGAGCCATAGAATAAAAAAAGAACACTTATGTAAACCAAAAATAAATGGAGGTCTAGCTCTACCAAATTTTATGTTTTATTATTGGGCAGTCAATATTAAAAATATTAACTTTTGGTTAGTAGAGACAGATAAACAACCAACCTGGTTAAAAATGGAAAAGGAAGATTGTTCGCCCTTTGAAATTAGTTCGATTTTATTTGCCAATAATAAAATAAGTAAGAAAACCTATAGTGAAAACCTTATAATAGATAGTGGAATACGTATTTGGAAACAAATAAAGAAAACATTAAAATTGGAATGTATACCACTAGCTCTTACTATTGTAAATAACATCACATTTAAACCTTCAATGATAGATAAAGGTTTTTTACAATGGAAAAACTGTGGAATTAATAAGATGGGAGATCTCTATAGGGAAAAATTTTTCCTTTCATTTCAAGAATTACAACAAATTTATGGATTACATTCAAAAGATTACTTTAGATATTTACAAATTAGAGATTATGTAAAAGCAAATACACATGAAATTAGAAATAGAAAGACAGAGATTTTAGATGAATGTCTAAATAAACACCCAAATACAGAAAAATTGATATCATATATTTATAATATTTTACTGGAAAACGACGCTCCAAGGACAGAAATATATAGACAATCATGGGAAAATGAATTAGGTCAAATTATTAGACCTGATATATGGGATGAAAGTTTACAACACATACATCACTGTTCGCTAAATGCTAGACACTCTCTTATACAATTTAAAATATTACATAGACTACATTATTCAAAAGTTAAATTACATAGTATTTTTCCAAATATATCTGCCATTTGTGACAAATGTCAGCAATTGGAAGCTAACTTAACGCACATATTCACAAACTGTGAAAAAATCACTAAATTCTGGACAGAAATATTTAAAATAATTTCGAATGTTGTTAATATGAAGCTGATCCCTGACTCAAACTTAATAATACTGGGAATATTAGAAACAGATCAATTAATAACAATGAATCAAAGAATTTTTATTGATTATAGTTTAATAATTGGGAAAAAATTAATATTGAAATTCTGGAAAGGTCCTACATCCCCCACAATTAAAATGTGGATTACAGGAATGTCGGAGACACTTCATCTGGAAAGATTGAGACTTGTACTAATGGACAGGTTGAATCTTTTCAGAGGAATATGGTCTCCATTTATTGCATATTTAAAGGGTCAAAATGGCTTGGTGCGAGGACCTGACTGTGGCCTGAATAATGGAATGGAGGAAGAATTATGTATAATAAATCATGGATATATCTCCAATGATAGATAACTTTTTTAATACTCCATTCATTTCTCCAATTTGGATTTCTTATTTTTATTTTATTTTTCTCTATCTTTCCCTCTCTGGAAAAAAAGTATAGAAATATATAAGACATAATTGTTAATATTAATAATATTACGAATGTATGTGATAAGTATATTTTATTAATATGTACTTATGTTTAATAAAAATATTTATCAAAAAAAAAAAAAAAAAAAAAAAAAAAAAAAAAAAAGAATTCCACAGATTCAACATCCTCTGACTAAATCCTAAACGATCGTCCTTACATTCTGAGGCTATGACTTCTGGTCCTATACTCTCCCATTAGTGGAAAAACCCTCTTCACATCCACTCGATCCAGGCCTTTCATTATTCAGTAAGTTTAATTGAGGTCCACCTCATCCTTCTAAACTCCAGCAAGTACACGCCCAGTGCCGTCAAACACTCATGTTTTAACCCAGTAATTCCTGGGATCATTCTCGTAAACCTCCTCTCGATCCTCTCCAGTGTCAGCACATCCTTCCTCAGATATGGGGTCCAAAATTGCCAATTTCTCCAAATGTTCTGCCCAGTGCCTTATAGAGCCTCACCCAGCCACCGGTTAGTCATCGTGCCCAGGGGTTGCCTCCCGCAGCCGACCCTGAAGCATTCATAGTGATTTGAGCGCATGGGGGTGGAGGGTGGGGGGGGGGGTAAGACATCAGTTTCGCTTACCGGCTTTTTGTTTCCTTGCGTCAGTTCCCGCTGTCTCTTCACTATCCCCTCCAGCCGTTGGGGGAGAGCACAGCAGTGCTTGGTGGCTTGCCTGTTGGGGAGGGGTTTCCCAGCTCCATGGTGAGCGAGCCTGGTCTGCTGTGGCACCATGGTCTGCTGTGCCTCACCACCTCACCCACTCTGCCCCATGTGGCAAGTTGCAAACTGTGAAGCCAGAGGGAGGAAAGATGCTAATTGAGCAGTGAAAGCAGCGAATTGTGTAGCAAAGTGTGTTGTGAAAGTAGCGAATTGTGTAGTGAAAGTAGTAAATAGGAATTGTGAACCCAAAGGAAGGAAAGTAGAGGGGGGGGGGGAAATAGAGGTGGGAGTCCAGGTGCTCCACAAACGGGGGGAGGGGAGGGGAAAGGGGGGTTGTGGGGGAGAAGGTGGAGGGGTTTGGTGAGATCAGTTAGAGGTTAACTAAAATTGTTGAATTCAATGTTCATGCCATTGGTTTGTAAACTATCCAAGTGGAACATATGGTGTTGTTCCTCCAATTTGCGTGCAGCTTCACTCTGGCAGTGGAGGTGGCCCAGATGAGAATAGTCAGTATGAGAATGGGATGGGGAGTTTAAATAGTTAGTAACTGGGAGATCCAGTAGGCTTTGACGTACCGAGCGCAAGTGTTCAGCGAAACAGTTGCCAAGTCTACGCTTGGTCTCGCTGATGTACATGAGGCCACATCAGGAACAGTGGATGCAATAGAGGAGGTGAATGTGAACCTCTGTCTCAGCTGTATGGACAGCTGAGGTGCCTGGATGGAGGTGAGGGAGGAGGCATAGGGACAGGTGTTACCTCTCTTGCCGTTGCAGGGAATTCATGGGGAGGGGGTGGTGATGGTGGCAAGGGAGGAGTGAACCAAAGAGTTGCAGAGGGAGCCATCTCTGCAGAAACGGTATAGGGGTGAAGATGGGAAGATGTGACTGGTGGAGGGATCATGTTGGAGGTGTCAGAGGAAGGTGTGTTGAATGTGGAGACTGGTAGGGTGAAAGGTGAGGACCAGGGGAACTTTATCCTTGTCCCGTCTGGGGGGAGGGGTGCAAGGGTAGAACAATGGCACGAATGAGAGAATGATAGAATTAGGGAAACCACATTTACTAAGGGATGTGGACAGCTCGGGTGACCTAGAATAGAAAGTCTCATCTTGGGAGCAGATATGGTGGTAATATAGATGGATTGGTTAATGCATTTGCAGATCACACCAAAATAGGGTAAGTTGCAGCCATGGACAGAGCAGGATTTGGGCATGGAAATGGCAGGTGGCATTTAATCTGGGCAAGTGTCATGTGTTGCACATTTGGAGGTTGAACATAAGGGGAAAGCATCCAGTTAATGAATGACAAGACCCTAAACAACATTGATGAACAGAGGAATTGGGTTCCACATCTCCCTGAACGTGGGTGGTCGTTGGTCGGCACGTTTCTCGGTGGGGCCGAAGTGTTTGTTTCCATTCCATATCTCTGAACAAAACTAATCAGTCCCGATCCTAAACATCGCATATCCATGTCTTCCAATTGCTGCCTGACCCGCTGAGTTACTCCAGCACGTTTTGCTCAAGGTTCCAGCATCTGCAGTTCCTCGTGTCTACCTTATGCGCATTGATAGACGTCACTTTGCCAATGAGAAGGCAAGAATACTTTAGTTGTCTCCAGTAATTATGTACCTGTTAATTTGTGGAGGGACGTTTAGTGGTGTGGGTGATGGGTCAAAAGTACCAAAGCATCATTTTGAGGGTGTAACTGCAAGAGTTGGATTTGCACCATTTTGGTGGACACATGGACGCAAGAGATTTTATAAGCACATAAAGGGAAAAGAGGTAACTAGAGGAAGAATGGGACTTTTTCAGAATTAAAGCAGCCAACTCTGTATGGAGCCACAAGGAGGTCCTCAAAGATTATTTCTCCTCTGTTTTTACCGTGGAGAAAGACAGGAGGACTGAGGAACATGGGGCAGTCCTTGTAAGTTTCTTGAGAGCAGTCAGTATTACACTCAAAAAGGTGCTGAAGGTCATGATGTGTATGAAAGTAGACAAATCTCCCGGGCTAGATCAGATATATCCGAGGAAACTGTGGAAAACTAGAGAGGAAATTGCGGGAGCCCTGGTTGAAATTTACAAGTCGTCCTACAATACAGGAGAGGTGCTGAAGGACTGGAAGGTGGCAAATGTTGTGCCTCTCTTCCAGAAGGGCTGCAGGGAAAAATGCTGGGAACTATAGGTCAGTGAGCTTAACATCTGTAGTTGCAAAGTTACCAGAGAGCATTGTGAGGGATAGGATATACATGCATTTAGATGGACAAGGGCTGATTAGGAATAGTCAGAATGGTTTTGTACGTGGGAGGTCATGTCTCACGAATCTGATTGAGTTTTTTGAAGACTTGACCAAAAAAGGTTATTGAGGGCAGAGCTGTAGATGTTGTACATGGACTTCAGCAAAGCATTGGACAAGGTTCCACATGGAAATGGCAGCGCTGCGCAACAGCTGTGGCTCGCCTGCAGTCCGTTTGTCTTTTGAGTTTTTTGTTGTTTTTTGTCTTAATTGTAGTGTTTAGATGTGATGTAGTGTTTTTTGTGGTTGTGTGCTATGTGTGGGGGAGGGGGGGGGAACTGTAAAATTGTATCTTCCGTATGGAGACGCACCCTTTTTCTAGGTCGTGTCTCCGTTCCCGCTGCGGCCTACCATCGTCCAAACACCTGGAGCTGGCGGCCTCCAGCTGGGACCACCTGGGGCTCTGGTTGGCAGAGCCCGCGGACTGGAATTACCATCTGCGGAGCTGGCTGCCTTCGGAGGCTGTGGTGGCGCTGCGAGCGCAGCTGCGACTCGCCTTCGGAGGCCTCGGAGGCTTCGGCCGCGGGCCACGTGGACGTTGGAAGCCCGCATGTCCCTGGGTGGGGCCGACCTCGGGAGCTCCGGCAGTGGCAGCGTCTTCGCCCGCCCCAAATCACGGGGTTTGGGTCGGCCCACTGTGGACCTTTCACCGTCCGGCGAGGCCTGGAATAGGCCGGGGAATTTTTCTCCGCCCGGCGGGGGCTTTAATGTGGCCTGACCGTGGGAGAAGACGGCAGGGAAGAGAAAATACATTCTGGCCTTCCATCACATTGAGGAGGTGACTGGAGGAGACTCACTGTGATGGATGTTTCTTTTTTGTTTTGTTTTGTTTTTTATTTTGTTTTGGTTTTGTGATTGTGTGTGTTATTGCTTTATTTTTATTGCTTCTTATTGTTGGACAGTGCTTAACGGAATTTCGTCCAAAAGACATGTTTTTTTGGATAATGTCTATTCTGATCTGATTGTGATGGTCGGCTGCTCTGGTAGGATAGATTGCATGGGATCCAAGGAGAGGAGGGAAAATTGACTTCTTGGAAGGAAGCATAGGATTATGGTGGAAGGTTGCTTCTCCGACTTAAAGGCTATGACTACTGGTGTGCCTCAAGGTGTGGTGCTGGCCCATTGCTGTTTGTCCTCTATATCAATGATTTGGATGAGAACATACATGGCAAGATTAGCAAGTTTGCAGATGATACAGAAGTGGGTGGTAATGCAGATAGTGAAGATGTATGTCAAGAATTGCAGCAGGATCTTGATTGGTTGGCCAGGTGGTCTGAGGAATGGTTGATGGAATTTAATACAGATAAATGTGAGGTGTTGCATTTTGGGAAGTCTAACATGAGCAGAATCTACACAATCTGGTAGGGCTCTGGAGAGTGTGGTCGAGCAGAGGGATCTAGCAGTGCAGGTACATAGTTCCTTGATGGTGACGTCACAGGTAGAGAGGGTGGTCATGGAGGCTATTGGTGCGTTGGCCTTCATCAGTCAGAGTACTGAGTATAGATGATGGAAGGTCTTGTTGCAGTTATATAAGACATTGTGGATATTTTTAAGGCCGAGATAGACACATTCTTGATTAGAACGGGTGTCAAGGGTTATTGGGAGAAGTCAGGAAAATGGGATTACAAGGCAGAGATCAGCAATGATTGAATGGCAGAATAGACTCGATGGGCTGAATGGCCTAATTCTACTCCTATAACTTGTGAACTTGTGAGGCCACATTTAGAGTATTACTAGACCAAGTGGACCAGTGGGGCCCAAACCTCTCCTGTATTGGTGCAGCACCCTCTCTTCCACCCCCTCACCCCTCCAGATGTCCAGAGTCTCTTGCCCAGAGTAGGGGATTCGAGAACCAGAGAACATAGGTTTTAGCCTCAACATTACATCCCTGTTTTTGTATACAAGCCGTCTTGAAATAAATGCTAGCATTGAGTTTGCTTTCTATACTACCGATTCAACTTGTAGACTAACTTTTTGCGAATCCTGCACCAGCACTCCCAAGTCCCCTTGCACCTCCGATTTATGGATTCTCTCCCCATTTAGAAAATAATCTATGACTCTATTCCTACTACTAAATGTGTGAAGGTACAATTTCCAGTGGTTCGGGGAAAGAGCAGGAGAATTGGATCACACGATCAAAGGGATGGCACAGATCGGATGGACAAATGGCCTCCTTCTGTGCAGTATCATTGTATCATTCTATGATTCTACCAGGGGTTGGCGATGAAGCTGAAAGTACAATGGGTCCAAGAGACCACATGCTCTGCCTTTAGAGTGTGACGTGATTGGGGAACAAGAGAAAATACAGAGAGAGAAAGGGCCATTTGGCCCATCACCGACACCAGAATGAAAATAGGAGGGAGTGAAGTGGTCTGTGTAAATAATCTTGTTTATGAAATATTTGCCTGGATATTACATTTTAATTGTCCCCATCAATTAATAATATTAATTGGACTCATATCATAAACAGATACTGGGACCGTAAAGTGTTGAGATACAGTGCCACATTCTACAGGTACACTTGCCCGCACCTCCAGACTCAGGAACAGCTTCATCCCTAGGGCCATAGCTGCTATGAACCGGTCCTGCTGAGCCGGATGGTCACATCGCACAGTGATCCGGAACAGATCTACTTGCACTTTATTCTGTTTTAAAACTGTTACAATTTGTTTCATTGGGTTGTTTAAATTAATAATGACTAGCTAATTAAATTAATGCATCGTATGGGAGGCGCATTCCCAATCTCGTTGTACCTCTGTACAATGACAATAAAGATATATTGTATTGTATTGTATTGTATTGGAGCTCACAAGACATTTCTGTGGCTTCCTGTTCACCTTGTGCTAATCTATCGGTCAGTGATTGGTCCGCAGGAGTTTTATGTAGATTGCTGCACCCAATTGCGTTTGATTCCAATGGTTCCAAAAGCCTCCAAGATGCCAGAACTACAGGTATATAAGATGCAGCAGCATTAGAAACCTCACCCACACAGAGAGCTGGGAGAGAGACAGGTGGGAACGGCAGCACAATCTAATGTTCTTATAAGAACAGGGTAAGTATAAGAGCAGTATTTGCATTAGATCATCGACGAGGAGCGGAGGTCAGGAGCACGTGTCTGGTTTAGGGGTGGATCCATGCTGGTTGGGTAACCAACCTAACACCCTTATGCAGGTGGGATGGCAGCAGCAAGTGGAGCTGGAGGGCAGGGTATCCGGAATACCCTGCGAGTATCGGTGAAGGACCTCAAGGAGGGGAACCCTTTCTCAAGGGATCTCTTCATCAAGAAGGTGCTGCTGGAGGCTTGTGGATTCAAGGCCGGGGACATCTTCTGCCTCCAGGACTTCCCAGGTAACGGATACTTCGACGTTACCTTCCAGAACCCGGCGGGATGGCAGAAGTTGCTGCAGGACTTCCGGGAGAAGGGGGATGAAGCCCCGCTGTCGCTCTTGAAGGTGCAGCCGCTCTTCACCCTCCCCACCCAGAGGGAACGGATGATCACGGTGCACATGTTTAACCCACATGTGCCCGTCGTGGATGTCCTCACCTTCCTTGCGCGCTACGTCGAAGGGGCCGGGAACTGCGTGGATATAAAGGACTTGTTCGGGATCTGGACGAGCAAGAGGCAGGTAAAGGTGAAGCTGAGGGTGGACGGGAAGGGATTCATTGTCCACCCTCCCTCGGTGTTCGCTATCGGAGGGAACCGGGGCTACATGACGTACGCGGGGCAGCCCAGGGTGTGCAGGAAATGCAACAAACCTGGGCACGTGGCGGCAGAATGCAGGACAGTCGTCTGCAGAAACTGCAAGTTAGAAGGCCACGAGACAAGGGATTGTAAAGAGAGTAAGAGCTGCAACCTGTGTGGGGAGACAGGCCACCTTTACAGGGCCTGCCCTAAAAGAGCAAGCACTTATGCACAGGCGATAAGAGGGGCCGCTGCCAGCACCCCCAGGGTGGACGAGACGCCTCCTACCACGGAAAAAGCCCAGAAAGGAAAGGAGAGCAGGGGCGAGGACAACGCGACCACCAGGAGCCCCCAACCGCAGGACAGAGCACCCCAGGCCCCTCCCCACGAGGGTGAGTCGATGGAAGAGGGGGAACAGGAAGAGGAGGAATGGAAGGTGGTACAGTCGAGGAAAACATTGAAGGCTGTGCGCACGGAGAAAAAGGCGGAGGGGGCAAGCAAGTCCCAAAAAAGAGTCCTCTCCCAGGACGAGGCCAGCAGCCTCTCCGCATCGGAGGATGAGACGACCGGGAGGAGCCGACAACGGAGGCAGAGGCAGAGGAAGGAAATGGGGGAGGAGGAAGGTAAGAGAAAGAACGTGTCTGTTGCCAATGGGCCCCAGCCCCAGGAGACCGTGAGCGGCACAACGGCCAATGGGCCCCTGCTCCGGGAGACCGTGAGCGGCACAACGGCCAATGGGCCCCTGCTCCGGGAGACCAGGAGCGGCACAATGGCCAATGGGCCCCAGCTCCGGGAGACCGGGAGCAGTGCAGTGGCCAATGGGCCCCAGCTCCGGGAGACCGGGAGCAGTGCAGTGGCCAATGGGCCCCAGCTCCAGGACACTGGGAGCAGCGCAGTGGCTTCGCCAGAAAATACACCCTGTGCTGAGGAAGCCACCAACCTGTACCACTACCTGTGCGACAAAAATGTGCAGGAACTGAGCCAGATGATTGGCATGCGGGAGGATCGCCTGGGACAATAAAGGACAATGGAGCTGAAACTGGCATCCTTAAACGTGCGCAGTGTGAAGAGCACTGTGCGATGTGTATCCGCCTTGCAGTACCTGGCCAAGGTAAAGGCGGATGTGACTTTTTTACAGGAGTGCGGGCTGCCACACCTTCGCTGCTATCGGAGGTGGTCGCGATGGTGGCCCCACGGACTGTCGGTATGGTCGGGGGGAAATGATTGTCGTGCGTCCGGTCTGGGGATCTTGCTGCGGGGAGGGGGCTTCACCATCACTGAGGTAAGGGAGGTGGTGGGGGGTCGTCTCTTGGTGGTGGATGTAATGTACCGTGGTTCTCCGCTCCGGCTGATAAATGTGTATGCCTCACCCAGGTGGAGCGAGCGGGTGGCCGTCCTCCAGCAGCTCCCACCGCTGCTGGCCACGTCTAGACCGCTCGTTCTGGCCGGTGACTTCAACTGCATCATCGATGCGGCTGGACGATCCGGCAGTGCCAACCACAGACTGGACGGCACCTCCAAACTCCTGGTGGAAACGGTCAAAGATGCAAAGCTGCGCGACGCCTTCAGTGACCCTGCAGGCGGAGTCCAGCCACGGTTCACCTGGTCAGGACCAAACGGTTCAGCCCAGTCCCGGATAGACTTCCTCTTCACATCGAGGGCCGTCACGGTCAGACACACCGACCTCGCCCCGGTGTTCTTCTCTGACCACTGCCTCCTTCAGGCCACCTGTCACCTACAGGAGGACCGGAAGGCGGGCAGAGGGACGTGGAAGCTAAACGTGGAGCTGTTGACCCCGGAGAACGTTAAGGAGCTAAAGAGGGACTACGCATGTTGGAGAACTGTGAGGCCCCTCTTTGACTCCCAGACACTCTGGTGGGAGGCAACAAAGGAGAACATCAAGAAGTTCTTCATCTCAAAAGGTGTTCAGAGAGCAAGACAGGGTAAGAGGGAACTGTGTCAACTCCAGACAGATTTGCAGCAGCTACTCCTTCTGCAGAGGAGAGGGGTGGATGTGAGGGAGGAACTGAGAGAGTTGAAGGGCCGGCAAGCTCGGCTCTTTACCTCTGAATCCTCCAAGATCATCTTCCGGTCCAGGGTCCGCCATGTTGAGCAGGATGAGACGTGCTCACGTTACTTCTTCCATAAGGTTCACAGGGGGAGCTCTGTGATCAAAAGCCTTAGGGAGGAGGACGGCTCGGTAACATCCTCGCAGACAGACATGCTCAAGATCTGCAGATCCTTTTATAAGAATCTGTACGATGTAAAGACCACAGACAGCACCGCCTCCCAGAACTTCCTGTCCTCCATCACGGAAGTCTTGGACGACAGCAAGCGGGAGAGTCTGGACCAACCACTGACCCTGGAGGAGCTGACTGGCTCCATCCGTTCCTTTGACTCGAGTAAAACTCCCGGAGGCGATGGCTTACCGGCAGAGTTGTACTCGGCTCTGTGGGACTGGGTGGGCCCGGACCTGCTGGAAGTGTACAACGATATACTCCTAGCAGGCAGCATGTCAGACTCTATGAGGAAGGGCAACATCACCCTGATCTACAAGCAGAAGGGGGAGATGAATGACTTAAGGAATTGGAGACCCATCACATTGTTGAATGTAGACTACAAGATCCTGTCTAAGGCCATCGCCAACCGGGTCAAGTCTGCTCTGGGACAGGTGATCCACCCGGACCAAACCTGTGCTGTACCTGGCAGGAAAATCTCAGACAGCCTGGTGCTGCTGAGAGATACCATTGCCTACGTGCAGGACAGACGGGTGGATGCCTGCCTGGTCAGCTTGGACCAGGAGAAGGCCTTCGACAGGATATCGCACACGTACATGAGGGACGTGCTCTCCAAAATGGGCTTTGGGGAGGGAATCAGGAAGTGGATACAACTGCTCTACTCTGATATCTGTAGTGCAGTCCAAATTAATGGGTGGGAATCAGACAGCTTCCCCGTCAGGTCTGGAGTCAGGCAGGGTTGCCCTCTTTCCCCTGTCTTGTTCGTCTGTTGCATTGAACCCTTTGCCGAATCCATCAGGAAGGATGCGAGCATAAGAGGAGTGACACTGCCAGGCAGTGGGGGCACTCAGGTCAAGGCCTCCCTGTACATGGACGATGTCGCCGTATTCTGCTCGGATCCAGGGTCGGTCCGCAGACTGATCAGCATCTGCGACCAGTTTTGAGTTGGCCACGGGGGCCAGGGTAAACCGCAGGAAGAGCGAGGCCATGCTCTTTGGCAACTGGCCCGACCGATCTTCCATCCCCTTCACCATCAAGCCTGACTTCCTGAAGGTGCTGGGGATCTGGTTCGGGAAGGCTGGGGCATGTAACAAAAATTGGCTGGAGTGGATAGCCAAGGTGGGGAAGAAGCTGGAGCTGTGGAAGCAGCGCTCCCTCTCCATCACGGGGAAAAACCTGGTCATCAGGTGTGAGGTGCTCTCGGGGCTGCTGTACTTGGCGCAAGTGTGGCCCGTCCCTCCCTCCTACGCCACGGGGATCACCCGGGCCGTCTTCCGTTTCGTCTGGGGGTCGGCGATGGACCGGGTGCGACGAGCCACAATGCACAAGTCGGCAGACAACGGGGGTAAAGACGTGCCCAACATCGCCCTCATTCTGATGGCCACTTTCGTGTGTGGCTGCATCAGGCGGAGCATAGAGCCAAGGCACGTGGGCACCAAATGCCACTACCTGCTGAGGTTCTACCTGTCCCCGGTGTTGCGAAGGATGGGCCTGGCGCAGATGCCACGCAATGTGCCAGTCAGCTGGACATTGCCGAACCATCTGTCGTTTGTGGACAGGTTCTTCCGGACCAACACCTTTGACCACAAGTCCATCGGGCAGTGGTCAGCACGGAACGTCCTGCAGGCACTGCAGGGGAATGACTCCATGGATCCTGTGGCGTGGTTCCCAGAACAGACAGCCCAGCTTGTCTGGCAAAATGCCTCATCGCCAGTACTCACCAACAAGCACCAAGACCTGGCTTGGCTGGCGGTGAGGGGAGCCCTCCCAGTCAGATCCTTCCTGCACCGCCGGAACCTCACTACCAGCGCACGCTGCCCTCGGGACGGCTGCTACGGAGAGGAAACGGTGGCCCACCTCTTCAAAGAGTGTGGATTTGCCAGGAGAGTCTGGAGAGGTCTGCAGGGGTCCCTGTCACGATTCATTCCGAGCAGCTCCGTCACAGAGGACTCTGTGCTCTACGGACTGTTCCCAGGGACGCATTCCGAGACTGACATCGAGTGCTGCTGGAAGGTCATCAACTCGGTGAAAGACGCTCTTTGGTCTGCCCGATCCTTGTTGACCTCCCAGCGGAGCGAGCTGTCCGTCAAGGAATGTTGCCGACTGGCCCACTGCAGACTGCAGGAGTACGTGCTGAGGGACGCTCTGAAGCTCGGTGCAGCCAACGCCAAGGCCCTGTGGGGGAGGACCACAGTCTAGGGTCCTTCCGCTGCTGGACATGGGGGGCAGGGTGTGGTGGAGAGAGACGCCCCTCCAAATAAGGGATATGTATGTAAATGTATGTAAATGTCTAAGTAAATGCCTGTATTGAATATGTAACCTCCGGAAATGTCGGATGGGTTTGTTTAAAAATGATGTTTGTAAATGATATTTATAACTTGAATAAAGTATTTTTTGATAAAAAATAAATAAAAAAAAGCAGGATATGCCCACCTTCACTCTGAAACTTGACACTAATGATGAATCGTTTTCTTGTGTTTCAGGTTCGAGGAAGAAAACATGATGCTGGTGTGGGTTTTGGTGCTGACCGCACTGCTTGCCAGTGATGTGGCAGGTAAGGTCCATTGATTCCTGGAGCTTTAGAAATATATTGGTGTGAGGAATGAATGCACTGTGTTGGGACTGTGGAACATGTAAATTTGTGGACATTGGGACTGGTCGGGATGTGGTAGGAAATGTCTCTTGTCTGGGATACTCATCTCACAGCTGCTGAGTTGGAAGGTGAGTTGGAGACTCTCCTCCACATCAGGAGACAGAGATTTCTCCACGGTGACGCTTCACAGGAAAACAGAGTTGCAGGAAGAGGGATATGTGACTCTCCGTCAGGAACCCAGGGGATGCAGAGGAGAAGGTTCTGCAGGCACTGGTCCAATGCAATGGGTGCAGTGTACTTGCCCGCTGTGAGGGTGAGGATGGAGGCTTGAGGGAGGATGGCCAGAGTGCTGGCAATGGTACAGAGGGAGCGAGTCCTCGGGGTGGGGAGTGAAAGAGACAGAGAAAGGTTGGAGTTACGAGTGATTTGATAATCAGACTGACGCACTTGAGATGCAAAAACATTGCTGTTGCTGGAAATATGATAATAATGCAATTTTTATGCTTTGGTGAGGTCACCTCATTCTGATAAACGAATGAGTTTAACTGCATCTGTTTACTGTTGTTTGTCTGCAACTCCATGTTAATCTGCAGATTAACTTTCAGTCTTGCACGTGCAAGGACATCCATGCCCCTTTGATCCTAAATGTTGCCGACCACTTTCCATTTATGAAATATTCTCCTTTTCTCATTTTTATTACAGATCCCCGTGAGGTCTCTTTGCCTCTTCCTCACAACTCCCTCTGCCACCAGCTTTGTGTCAGCAGCTGTCTTAATGCACGTCTCCTGGTCCTTTTACTTTGAATCATCTCCAATTCTCTCCCTCCCCCCCTCTCTCCCTCCCTCTCTCTCTCTCCCTCTCTCTCTCCCTCTCTCTCCCTCTCCCTTCTCCTCCTATCCCTCTCACTCTCTCCCTCACTCCCTCTCTCCCTATCTCGCTCCTTCCCTCTCTCTCTCCCTCTCCCCCTCCCTCTCCCTCTCTCCCTCTCTCTCTCCTCTCTCTCCCCCTCTGTCCCCCCTCTTTCCCTCTCTCTCTCTCTCTCTCTCTCCCTCCCTCTCCCTCTCCCCATGTCTTTCCCTCTCCCTCCCCCATGTCTTTCCCTCTCCCTCCCTCTCCCTCCCTCTCCCTCCCTCTCCCTCCCTCTCCCTCTCTCTCCCTCTCTCCCTCCCCCTCCCCCTCTCCCTCTCTCTCTCTCTCTCTCTCCCTCTCCCTCTCCGTTTCCCTCTCCCTGTCCCCCTCACTCTCTCTCTCTCCTCCTTCACTTGTTTCAAGGGCCATCCTTCATTAGTACGTCTCTGATTGATTTCATGTAGTTGTTCTGACCCAGGCTGTCCGTCAACTTGTTGGAATCTGAAGAAGGTTTCCATCCAGAAACTTCACGTCTCCGTGTTCTCCAGAGAGATGTTGCCTGACCTGCTGAGTCACTCCAAGACTTTGTTAATACACAAAAGGCCACAAAGTGCTGGAGTAACTCAGTAGGTCAGGCAGTATCTCTGGAGCACATGGATAGCTGATAAGACACAAAAACCTGGTATAACTCAGCGTGACAGGGAACATCTCTGGAGAGAAGGAATGGGTGACATTTCGGGCCAAAGCCTTTCTACAGACTGGTTAGGGATAAGGGAAATGAGAGAAATTGACAGTGATGTGGAGAGATAAAGAACAATGAATGAAAGATCTGCAAAAAAGTAACGATGATGAAGGAAACAGGCCATTGTTAGCTGGTTGTAGGGTGAAAATGAGAAGATAGTGCGACTTGGGTGGGGGGGATAGAGAGAGGGAATGCCAAGCTACCTGAAGTGAGAGAAATCAATAATCATACCACTGGGCTGAAAGCTGCCCAAGCGAAATATGAGATGCTATATTCAATAGACAATAGGTGCAGGAGTAGACCATTCGGCCCTTTGAGCCAACACCGCCATTCAATGTGATCATGGCTGATCATTCACAATTAGTACCCCGTTCCTGCCATACCCCCTGACTCCGCTATCTTTAAGAGCTCTATCTAGCGCTCTCTTGAAAGCATCCAGAGAATTGGCCTCCACTGTCTTCTGAGGCAGAGAATTCCACAGATTCACAACTCTCTGACTGAAAAAGTTTTTCCTCATCTCCTTTCTAAATGGCCTACCCCTTATTCTTAAACTGTGGCCCCTGGTTCTGGACTCCCCCAACATTGGGAACATGTTTCCTGCCTCTAACATGTCCAATCCCTTAATAATCTTATATGTTTCAATAAGATCCCTTCTCATCCTTCTAAATTCCAGTGTATACAAGCCCAGTCGCTCCAGTCTTTCAACATACGACAGTCCCGCCATTCTGGGAATTAACCTAGTGAACCTACGCTGCACTCCCTCAATAGCAAGAATGTCCTTCCTCAAATTTGGAGACCAAAACTGTACACAGTACTCCAGGTGTGGTCTTACTCAGGCCCTGTACAACTGCAGAAGGACCTCTTTGCTCCTATACTCAACACCTCTTGTCATAAAGGCCTCTTGTCACAAAGGGAAAGCTAATTAAGCCATCAAAATCATTTTAGTTTTGTACAGATGAACTATAAATACACCCAGTTAATAGTTTTGAAAGCAGTATTTTCTTACCTCGAAGAAGCAAAACTGGAAAATACGTATGAAACGCAGGTCTGTGTTCACGCAATGTCTCAGCTGATGAGAATGCTTATCCCGAATGACCCATGACCTGGGCATGCACAGTTGCAATACCGAACTCACTTATTCAAACCTGTCTCACACCTAATTTTTTTTATCTCTGGCCTTTGTTCTAACCATCTGCCTGTCAAAGAATCCTCCTCACCTGTAAGAAAATAACTGCAGATGCTGGTACAAATGGAAGGTATTTATTCACAAAATACTGGAGTAAGTCAGCAGGTCAGGCAGCATCTCAGGAGAGAAGGAATGGGTGACGTTTCGGGTCGAGACCTTTGTTCAGACTGATCACCTGTGATGACTTATTACCTGCCATGCTTTGTGCTGTCTCTCCCCTTTTCTAGCTGTTACCTCCCCCCTCCCCCTCCAATGAGTCTGAAGAAGGGTCTCGTTCTGAAATATCAGCTATCGGCGAGACCAAACGCAGACTGGGCGATTGTTTTGCGGAACACCTTCGCTCAACCCTCCTTGCAAACCTCTCCTGCGGCCAGCAGCAGGAGAGCTCGCCTCACCCCCCCCATTGGCTGCCATCCCATCACTTGTGCGTGTTCCGCTCCCCTCCGAGCGGCAACCGTCCCCCAAATGCGCACGCGGGGATGCGGCGGCCATCTTATGTAAGTTTGAAAGTTTAAAAAGTGATCGGCGGCCATCTTACGTAAGTATTGAAGTTTAAAAAGTGATCTTTAAATCTCCTGCAGGCCCGGCAAATCTCTCCTGCGGGCGCGGCACACCCCGTTGGGTGTAAGCCTCTCCTGCAGGCCCACAACCCTCTCCCAGCTGACGATCTATGGACCCCATCTGCCACCGAGCTGCTCCACGGGAGGAAGGTCAGGCGCGGGGCATGCCGGGATGGCGCCGGTCCTCCAGGCGGGGGCGGGGAGCACGTTTATTAAAGTTTCAGCTCGTTGGCTACGCTGCATATACAATGTCCATCACTGGCAGATCCCGTCTCCAGCAGCCATTGTGCCCCCCCCCCTCATTGGCCGCCACTGCCGTCATTTGGGCGGGTCCCATTGTGACGTCAAACGCGGATGGGGGCAGGGACGGTAGAATAAAGGAAGTTTTTTTACTTTAAAAAGGTGATTTTTAAAGTTTAAAAATTGAAAAGCTTTTAAAATATAACAACCATTTGAACCACAAAACCATGATAATGAAGGTGGTGCTAAAATTGTCGCGCTATTGTGTACCATTTTGGTTGCGGTTTGGGAACATACATACTAAACATATATAATATTTACGCATATACAATATTAGAGTTTTAGTAATTTACTAGACCAAGTGGACCCGTTGGGCCCATTCCTCGTAGAGGGGGGACAGAGAAGGGGAGAGGGTGTCACTGACCTGGGCCCGGTGGCGCCAGCACTGCAGCCAGAGCGAGCCGTAGACCCAAAGCCTCTCCTATAGTGGTCTGGCACCCTCACCCTCCCCACTTAATCCCCCTTATCCCCCCCTCTGCCCCCACTGACCCACTCCATCCCCCCTGAACCCACCCCCACTTCCCCCTCCCCTAACCCCACCCCTACTCCCCCACACCCCCCTCCCCTGCCCCCACCCCACTCCCCCATCCCCTCCCCACACCCCCATTCCCCACTCCTCTCCCCCACCCCCATTCCCCACTAGCCTCCCCCCACCCCATTCCCCATTCCCCCTCCGCTCCATTCCCCACCCCCCTCCCCCCACCTTCACTCTCCCCTCCCTCCACCCCACTCTCCCCCACCCCCCACTCCAACTCCCCCATTCCTTCCTCTTCCCCCAGCCCCCACTCTCCCCTCCCACCCCACCCCCCACTCCAACTCCCCCATTCCTTCCTCTTCCCCCAGCCCCCACTCTCCCCTCCCACCCCACCCCCCACTCCAACTCCCCCATTCCTTCCTCTTCCCCCAGCCCCCACTCTCCCCTCCCACCCCACCCCCCACTCCAACTCCCCCATTCCTTCCTCTTCCCCAAGCCCCCACTCTCCCCTCCCCCCCCCCACGCCCACTCCCCTCCGTGGACCTGTTGGCGGCGAAAACCACTTATCAGTGGCCCGTGCGTGCCGCGCTAATTGCCAGTGAGCAGCGGCGGCTGGGTCCACTCCCCCTCCCCTCCACTACCCCCTTCCCTCTCCCGTGAATGCTTCCATTGCAGGTTCCACTTCCTCACCACTCCTCTTGTCGTTGGTTTTCTCTCACTCCCTGATTCGTGGCTGATGCTGCCATTGGTGAGGCCAGATTGAGAAGCTGCCAGAGGGAAGTAATTGAGAAGTCGGTCAGAGGGAAGTAATTGTGGGAGGTGGTGTTCTTGGACAGGTTGTTGTTGGTTGGATTGACTGATGCAGCACATTGCTTTTTACACAATGTCCCGGCCTCTCACTAGCTGTGGGCACTCTGGCCTATGATACAGGCGGAGATTGCCACGGTGACTTGGTGACATGGTGAGTTGTGTCAGTACATTTCTCTGAGCCTTTTGGTTACACGGTTGCTTCTTGCCTTCATCCCTTGTTTCCCCCCACCCTCCTCCCAGCAACTCCTGTGCACAAGTTAGGAGGCCACAGGGCTGGGGGGAATGTGTTGGCAAGGGGAGAGAAGTGGCTAAATAACGGAAAAGGGTGTCGGGATAAATGGATCCATTTTGGATTGGCAATCAGTGACTGGTGCGATGCCACAGGGAGCAATGCTGGGACTCGACTATTTATAATCTACAGTTCTGACTGGGATGAAGGGATCGAGTGTGAGGATCTTGAGACAGATTTGCTGTTGATCCAGAGATAAATGAGTTGGCAAGTGGTAATGAAAAAATGCAGCAGGTTCTTGATTAGTTGATTAGTTAGAGGAACGATTCATGAACTTTAATGCAGATGAGTGTTAGTTGTTGCATTTTGAGAAGTTAAACCATGGCAGGACCTACACAATGAATGGCAGGGCCCTGGGGGGTATCATGCAGCAGAAGGATCCTGGAGTGCACGTAAATAGTTCCTTGAAAGTGACCACAGCGATAGATAAGGTGGTCCAGAGGCTTTCAGTACATTGGCCTTCATTAGTCAGGTTATTGATTGTAGAATTTGGGATGTTACAGTATGTTAAAGTTGTAAAAGACATTAGAGAGGCCGCATTTGGAATATTGTGATCATTTTTGTACTCTGCTCTTGGAAGGAGCAGAGAAGATTTATGAAGCCTGTATTTGAGGGCCTGAGCTGCAGGGAGAGGTTGGGCAGGCTAGTTTATTCCATGGAGTGCAGGAGGATGAAGGGTAATCTTCCAGAGGTCGCGATGGAGCCCTCTCCCTTGGCTGTCGTTCTAATCCCTTTAACTACTTGACAGGCCAGGAGAGGCCAATCCTCAGCATCATAAGTAATAGCTGGGTGTAATTAGCTGATATTTGTTGGCCTCTTGAACCTTCTCAGTCTATTCCCTGTGAAACCCAGACATTTTAGCCAGAGGAGAGAAGCGAGATGAGAGAAGAAGCAACGGAGAAAGTCTGAAGAAAGAGGCAGAAAGAAGGAGGGGAGTGAGTAAGGGAGACAATGTGGATCGCATCCCTGCTAGTTGTGTTCCCTTGTCACAGGTTCAAGGGAGACTGAGCCACTCAGACAAACCCAAGACCACGAGCGCCACCGTGTGGTCAAGACTGGACTGTCGGGAAAGAAGCCCGAGACAGCCACCATGACCTGAGGCTAAGACTGAGTGGCCAGGCTGCCATACCAGAACCTCTTCCTACCCACAAACAATGACGGGCTGAGTCCACACACGGAGGCAAAGACTGGCGGCTAGGATAATGCGGAGACAGTTGGCATCACCTCTTTAAGGCCAAAGCTGAATGGCCAGGAACAAACCTGGACTGTTAGCACTTTGATGCAAGGCAATGGTGAATTGCAGGGAGAAACCTGAGATTGCCACGCTTCCTCCTTCAAAGACCAGGACTAAGCTGCTGGGTCAAGCCAGAGATCGCCAACGTCATCACACAGGCACTCTGACAGTGAGTGAGTGCACCCCAGGACGGCCCTGGACTCTCCTCGCTCTGTAAATAGAATAAACCATGTGAGTTCATCTACTGCAAGTGTCGGTGTGTGCACCATCATTACCTGAGGCCAGGTGTATAAGGCATGTAGGGAACAGATAGGGTCCATTCACCCTGAGTTGGGGAATCAAGAACCAGGGGAATAAAATCTATAGTGGGAGAGGAAAGATACAAACCTCAGGGGCATTTATTTCGCATAGAGGGTTGTGGATTGGAAACAACTCGCAGAGGAGGTACTTGACACATGTGTACTGCAGCAAAATATAAAAGATAATTGGGCATGTCCATGGATGGGAAAGGTTTAGTGGAATATGGGTCAATCCCAGGCAGCTGGGACTCGTGTAGAAGGGGCATCTCGATCAGTATGGGCAAGTTGGGAAGCATGGCCTACTTCACTGCTGTATGACTCTATGATGTTATTACTCTTAAGTTGTGGGGGCACACAGCCTGCAGAGGGATGTGGTGAGTGGGCAAGGAGGTGGCAGATGAAGTCTGACGTGGGACAATATAAGCTTATTCATTTTGGAAGCAAGATTGAAAAAGTAAAATAGGAGGGCAAGAAAGCAAGAAAAAGTAAAAATGTCACTTAAACAGAGTGAGAGAATTGAATGTTGTGTTACAAAGAGACCTGAATGTGAAGGACATGAACCACATTATTGTGAGGGGGATGGAGTCTCATTGGGGAAGTCCAGCACTTTTACAGGTTGTGGACAGTTGTGGGCTCAGGGTTTCAGGAAGGATCTGCTTGTACTGGAGGCAGGACAGAGAAGGTTCCCGAGATTATTTCCTGGGATGAAGGAGTTGACATCTAGGCCACAAGTGCTCTTGCAGGAGCTTGTAGCAGTGTTTATTCAGTGTGTTTTCTCGTGCTGTGTGTCTCTGACCTTCCTGGACCCCAGCAGTCTCACAGCCCATGAGGTACAGTTCCACAAGGCTGGTTTTCCTTGAAAAGCTGTTCAGAGTTGGGCCAGTTACGGTGGTTTAAAGCAGTGGCTTGTGTTGGGTAGACCAAGGGTGAACATGACTGGGAATAGTAGATAGGGTGGTGAAGACGGCTTTCAGTACATTAGGCTTCATCAGTCAGGATATTGAGTGTTGAAGTTTTGAGTACAGAATGTTGTGGTTAATTTCAACGGGTTTAATTGTCAGTGTCTCTGGCAAAACCAGCATTTATTGCCCATCCCTTGTTTCCATGAACCGGGTGTTGGGGAGAGATTGACTTGAACGCTGCATTCTTCTTGGGAAGACATTCCCATGTTATTGGGGAGGGTGTTCCAGGATTTAAACCTGGTGACGATAAAGAAATGTCTCCACATCAGCCTGACTTGTTCCTGACCTGGGTTCAGAGACCAAGACCAGTTTTTCACCTCAATAAATAAACTTGAAGCGGGACAACTCAAAACTGAAATCTCTCAGTAATGCACATGGAGAAACAAAAATCATGTTTCAACGAATGCATATCAATGAATGGTGAATGAGTTGCAATGTCTAATTTCTCTCTCCACCTTTGCCAAGTGACCTGTTTCCATTTTCATTCGTAATGCTGATCAGAGTTCAGAGACCAAGACCAGTTTTTCACCACAATAAATAAAGTTTGCATTGCCCCTCTCTCAGGACATACAGTGTCTCAGCACCACTGATGCTGCTAACACTGAGCGGGTCAGTGGGGAACACAGCTGCCCACAGTCAGGCTACCCCTTGGGGTTTGTTTCTGTCGTGTGCTGCAGGTAACAGCGACTCTCACCTGCCCTCGGTTTAGAAACATAGAAAATAGGTGCAGGAGTGGGCCATTCAGCCCTTCGAGTCAGCACCGCCATTCAATAAGACCATGGCTGATCATCCAAAATCAGCACCCCGTTCCGGCTTTTACCCCATATCCCTTGATTCCCTTAGCCCTAAGAGCTGAATCTAACTCTCGCTTGAAAACATCCAGTGAATTGGCCTCCGCTGCCTTCTGTGGTAGATAATTCAATTCCACAGATTCACAACTCTCTGGGTGAAAATGTTTTTCCTCATCTCACTCCTAAGTGGCCTACCCCTTATTCTTAACCTATGACCGCTGGTTCTGGACTCCCCCAATATTGGGAACATTTTTCCTTGTCCAACCCTCTCAGAATTTTATATGTTTCTATAAGATCCCCTCTCATCCTTCTAAATTCCAGCGAATACAAGCCCAGTCGACCTATTCTTTCATCATATGCCATGTCCTGCCATCCTGGGAATTAACCTGCTGAACCTACGCTTCACTCCCTCAATAGCAAGAATGTCCTTCCTCAAATTAGGAGAACAAAACTGCACACAATACTCTGGGTGTAGACTCACCAGGGCCCTGTGCAACAGCAGTAGGACCTCCTTGCTCCTAAACTCAAATCTTCTCAGAATGAAGGCCAACATGCCATTAGCTTTCTTCACTGCCTGCTGTACCTGCATGCGTACTTCACTGCCTGCTGTACCTTGTACTGTCCATGGCTGCTGATCCACGACCACTGTAGAAAGCAACCCCCAGGCTGGACGGTGTGTGGGATACATCCCGCCTGTACTGTGGTCAGCTCCTGGAGTAAGTGTGTAGACCACAGCCTCATGTGGTCACTGACTGACTGTGGGGGATGGAATCCCAGCTCAGTACCTAGAACTGGAACAAGTCCATTGGCCCACATGATGCAAAGTTAAACTAATCTTCTTTGCCAGCATGTGATCCATGTCTCTCCATTCCTGGATCTCAATGGCCGATCTTAACCACCAGTATCATATCTGCCTCCACTACCCCCCCCGGCACTGCATTCCAGACATTTACAGCTCTGTAGTAAACCTGCCGAGCACATCGCACTTAAAATCTGAAGAAGGGCCTCGACCCGAAACCTCACCCATTCCTTCTCTCCAGAGATGCTGCCTGTCCTGCTGAGTTACTTCAGCATTTTTTGTCTCCCTTAAAATCTCCCTTTCTGACTTTAAAGACATGCCCTCTGAACTTTGACATTTCCACCTTGGTTAAAAAGGTTCTGAGTGTCCATGCCTCGGGACCCGACACACCAGGTGCGGCCGAAGGACAAGAGTTCAAATGTGTGCCGCCTTCTCCTCAGCGCAGCACTGAGTGCAGAGGTGGGGAGGAAGCAACAGTGGGACAGGAAGGCTGCGAGAAACTGGACTCACACAGCACCAAACACACAGCTCATGATGCAGTTCTCTTTATTATTGGCTGAGAAGCTAAGTGAGTACAGTCACCACAGACAGTGAGAGCGGCTACAAAGAAATCAAAGCATTGGATCCACTGCTGGAAAGGATGAGTGGACCATTCTGGAGTCTTCTAAACTCAGTGCAGTTTGTAGGAACAAACAAAATTATTTCTTGCGTGACATTTGCTATCATTCCATAATCCGACTCCTAGAAGCAGGAAAAGATGAAAGCATTTACCTGTTAGTCCACAAGCAAAATGCTGCAGATGCCGGAAATCTGAAATAATACTGGAAATATTCAATAGGTCAGGTAGCACTTGTGGAGAGGAAACAGAAGGTTCATTGAGGGAAATGTTATCTCTGCTCCTCTCACCACAGATGCTGCCTGACCAACTGAGTGTTTCCAGCCTCCCCCCTCCCTTCATCCGACCCCATCACACATCCGTCTGTTCCTTTCTCCAACTACCTCTCTCTTAGGTACATCTGTGCTCTCTGCCTCGATTACGTGCTCCTGAGCTCCACCTGCCAAAGTCAAGAAGATTTTCTTTCTTCTCTCTTTGATTTGTCGGTGGCTATTTTACATTTATGACCAGAAAATCTGGTTTCACACTCAAGGAAACATCCTCTCGACATCCCCCTACAAATCCTTCACCACAGTACCTTCCTCTAACTCCACTGCTGCCCCCTTGTA
>NW_027601708.1:0-83562 GCF_053455715.1 Rhinoraja longicauda | reverse complement strand
ACAATGGCACCCGTGCACCAATGAGAGATCAGCTCGGTTTTAAATTTACATCTTCAGCTTGTGACGTCACAATGCTTGTGTGAGATTGTTGCAACATTGTTGCGAAAAGCAACTGCCAGTTTTTTAAAGTTGTGCCAGTCACTTAACATACACAGATCAGCATGGGGCCCCTATTCCCTCCCTCCCCCCCTTCCCCCCTCAACCCCTTCCTCCCCACTCCTTCCCACCTCCATCCCCACTCCCTCCCCCCCTCCTCCCCAACTCCCTCCCCACCTCCCTCACCCCTCCTCCCCTAACTCCCCCCCCTCCCTCCTTCCCTCCATCCTCCCCCCCTCCCTCCACCCTTCCATCCCTCTCCCCCTCCCCCCTCCTTCCACCCTCCCTCCCCCCCTTCTGGTTACAAAGGAAACCCTACGGGGACGGGCCCAACGGGGAAAGAGGGGTACTGGGAAAAGGGGAGGTCCCCCTCCCTCCCCTTCCCCCCTCCCCTCCCCCCTCCCCCTCCCCCCTAACCCTCTCCCTCCCCCTCCCCTCCCCCCCTCCCCTCCTCCCTCCACACCTCCTCCTCCCTCCCTCCCCTCCTCCCGGTTACAATGGAAACCCTACGAGGACGGGCCCAACGGGGAAAGAGGGGTACTGGGAAAAGGGGAGGTCCCCCTCCCTCCCCCTTCCCCCATCCCATCCCCCCTCCCTCCCCTCTCCCTCCCCCCCGTTCCCCCTCCCCTTCCTCCCTCCCTCCACACCTCTCTCCTCCCTCCGAAGATTCCGAAGAGTTTCTGTCCATATAACTTACAAACCCTACTCCTCCCAGACGGTACACCAAAGCGCTACGATTTTTGTACCGCCATATTCACCATTAACCTGGGCAACTATTGTAAGTAATTTCGTTCAAATTGAAGCTACCTTTTTAAAGCTAGAGAGATATTAAAGTTTAAATTTTCATTTCTAACCCTTTTCTTGAAGGGGCTTCAGCGCGTGATGTCACAATGGCACCCGTGCACCAATGAGAGATCAGCTCGGTTTTAAATTTACATCTTCAGCTTGTGACGTCACAATGCTTGTGTGAGATTGTTGCAACATTGTTGCCAAAAGCAACTGCCAGTTTTTTAAAGTTGTGCAAGTCACTTAACATACACAGATCAGCATGGGGCCCCTATTCCCTCCCTCCCCCCCTTCCCCCTCAACCCCTTCCTCCCCACTCCTTCCACCTCCATCCCCACTCCCTCCCCCCCCTCCTCCCACCTCCCTCACCCCTCCTCCCCTAACTCCTCCCTCCCTCCCCCTTCCCTCCCTCCCCTCCTCCCGGTTACAATGGAAACCCTACGAGGACGGGCCCAACGGGGAAAGAGGGGTACTGGGAAAAGGGGAGGTCCCCCTCCCTCCCCCCTTCCCCCATCCCATCCCCCCTCCCTCCCCTCTCCCTCCCCCTTCCCCCCCTTCCCCCCCCTCCCCTTACCCCCTTCCCTCCCCTCCTCCCTCCACACCTCCCTCCTCCCTCCCTCCCATCCTCCCAATGCTTGTTTGAGATGGGTGCTACAGTGAGAAGCACTCTGTGACCGCAAATGTTTCGAAAAAAGCACTGAGAGTGTGTATGGGGGAGAGAGAGAATGGGGGGGGGGGGTCTGTGAATGGGGACTGGGGACAACAGGGGTCGTTGCGGAGGGGGCTTGGTGGTGGGGGAAAGAGGGGTACTGGGAAAAGGGGAGGTCCCACTTCCCCCCTCAACCCCTTCCTCCCCCCTCCTTCCCACCTCCATCCCCACTCCCTCCCCCCCTCCTCCCCCTCCTCCCCAACTCCCTCCCCCCTCCCTCCTCCCTCCCCCTAACTCCCCCCTCCCTCCTTCCCTCCATCCCTCCCTCCCCAATCCCTCCCCCCCCTCCCTCCACCCTTCCATCCCTCTCCCCCCTCCTTCCACCCTCCCTCCCCCCTCCGGTTACAATTGAAACCCTACGAGGACGGGCCCAATGGGGAAAGAGGAGTACTGGGAAAAGGGGAGGTCCCCCTCCCTCCCCCCTTCCCTCCCCCTCCCCTCTCCCTCCCCCTCCCCCTACCCCCCTCCCTCCCCTCCCCCCTCCCTCCCCTCCCCTCCTCCCTCCACACCTCCCTCCTCCCTCCCTCCCCCTTCCCGCCCTCCCCTCTCCCGGTTACAATGGAAACCCTACGAGGACGGGCCCAACGGGGAAAGAGGGGTACTGGGAAAAGGGGAGGTCCCCCTCCCTCCATCCCCCTACCCACCTCCCTCCCCTCTTCCTCCCCCCCTTCCCTCCTCCCTTCCCCCCTCCCCTCCCCCCTCCCATACCCCCTCTCCCCCCTACCCCCCTCCCTGCCCTCTCCCTCCCCCCTCCCCCCTCCCCTCCCCCCCTCCCCCCCTCCCTCCCCTCCTCCCTCCCCCTTCCCTCCCCCAACCCTCCCCTTTCCTCCCCTCCCGGTTACAATGGAAACCCTACGAGGACGGGCCCAACGGGCCCACTTGGTCTAGTCTATCTATATAATACTAAAACTCTGCGGTCCAACATTCCGTATGTATATACGGAAGATTCCGTATGTATATACGGAAGATTCCGAAGATTTCTGTCCATAACTTACAAACCCTGCTCCTCCCAGACGGTACACCAAAGCGCTACGATTTTGTACCGCCGTATTCACCATTAACATGGGCAACTGTTGTAAGTACTTTCGTTCAAATTGAAGCTACCTTTTTAAAGCTAGAGAGATATTAAAGTTTAAATTTTCATTTCTAACACTTTTCTTGAAGGGGCCAAACCCTACTCCTCCCAGACGGTACACCAAAGCGCTACGATTTTTGTACCGCCGTATTCGCCATTAACATGGGCAACTATTGTAAGTACTTTCGTTCAAATTGAAGCTACCTTTTTAAAGCTAGAGAGATATTAAAGTATAAATTTTCATTTCTAACCCTTTTCTTGAAGGGGCTTCAGTGCGTGATGTCACAATGGCACCCGTGCACCAATGAGAGATCAGCTCGGTTTTAAATTTACATCTTCAGCTTGTGACGTCACAATGCTTGTGTGAGATTATTGCAACATTGTTGCGAAAAGCAACTGCCAGTTTTTTAAAGTTGTGCGAGTCACTTAACATACACAGATCAGCATGGGGCCCCTATTCCCTCCCTCCCCCCCTTCCCCCCTCAACCCCTTCCTCCCCACTCCTTCCCACCTCCATCCCCACTCCCTCCCCCCCTCCTCCCCAACTCCCTCCCCACCTCCCTCACCCCTCCTCCCCTAACTCCCCCCCCCTCCCTCCTTCCCTCCATCCTCCCCCCCTCCCTCCACCCTTCCATCCCTCTCCCCCTCCCCCCTCCTTCCACCCTCCCTCCCCCCCTTCTGGTTACAAAGGAAACCCTACGGGACGGCCCAACGGGGAAAGAGGGGTACTGGGAAAAGGGGAGGTCCCCCTCCCTCCCCTTCCCCCCTCCCCTCCCCCCTCCCCCTCCCCCCTAACCCTCTCCCTCCCCCTCCCCTCCCCCCCTCCCCTCCTCCCTCCACACCTCCTCCTCCCTCCCTCCCCTCCTCCCGGTTACAATGGAAACCCTACGAGGACGGGCCCAACGGGGAAAGAGGGGTACTGGGAAAAGGGGAGGTCCCCCTCCCTCCCCCCTTCCCCCATCCCATCCCCCCTCCCTCCCCTCTCCCTCCCCCCCGTTCCCCCTCCCTTCCCCCCTCCCTCCACACCTCTCTCCTCCCTCCCTCCCCTTCCCTCCCTCCCATCCTCCCAATGCTTGTTTGAGATGGGTGCTACATTGTTTCGAAAAGCACCACTAACAGATCGCAGTGAGAAGCACTATGTGACCGTGAATGTTTCAAAACAAGCACTTAAAAAGCACTTATCTTTTTTTAAAGTATTTTTTTTTAATTGCAAGTCACTTAACATACACAGATCAGCATTGGGCCCCTATGCTCGTGGGCCACCGGGGCAAGTGTTTCGAAAAAAGCACTGAGAGTGTGTCTGGGGGAGAGAGAGAATGGGGGGGGGGGGGTCTGAGAATGGGGACTGGGGAGGGGGACAACAGGGGTCGTTGCGGAGGGTGCTTGGTGGTGGGGGAAAGAGGGGTACTGGGAAAAGGGGAGGTCCCCCTCCCTCCCCCCTTCCCTCCCCCTCCCCTCTCCCTCCCCCTCCCCCTACCCCCCTCCCTCCCCTCCCCCCTCCCTCCCCTCCCCTCCTCCCTCCACACCTCCCTCCTCCCTCCCTCCCCCTTCCCGCCCTCCCCTCCTCCCGGTTACAATGGAAACCCTACGAGGACGGGCCCAACGGGGAAAGAGGGGTACTGGGAAAAGGGGAGGTCCCCCTCCCTCCATCCCCCCTACCCACCTCCCTCCCCTCTTCCTCCCCCCCTTCCCTCCTCCCTTCCCCCCTCCCCTCCCCCCTCCCATACCCCCTCTCCCCCCTACCCCCCTCCCTGCCCTCTCCCTCCCCCCTCCCCCCTCCCCTCCCCCCCTCCCCCCCTCCCTCCCCTCCTCCCTCCCCCTTCCCTCCCCCAACCCTCCCCTTTCCTCCCCTCCCGGTTACAATGGAAACCCTACGAGGACGGGCCCAACGGGCCCACTTGGTCTAGTCTATCTATCTATATACTACTAAAACTCTGGGTTCGTGTGTATGTACGGAAGATTCCGTATGTACGAAAGATTCCGAAGATTTCTGTCCATAACTTACAAACCCTACTGCTCCTAGACGGTACACCAAAGCGCTACGATTTTTGTACCGCCATATTCACCATTAACATGGGCAACTATTGTAAGTACTTTCGTTCAAATTGAAGCTACATTTTTAAAGCTAGAGAGATATTAAAGTTTAAATTTTCATTTCCAACACTTTTCTTGAAGGGGCCAAACCCTACTCCTCCCAGACGGTACACCAAAGCGCTACGATTTTTGTACCGCCGTATTCACCATTAACATGGGCAACTATTGTAAGTACTTTCGTTCAAATTGAAGCTACCTTTTTAAAGCTAGAGAGATATTAAAGTTTAAATTTTTCATTTCTAACCCTTTTCTTGAAGGGGCTTCAGCGCGTGATGTCACAATGGCACCCGTGCACCAATGAGAGATCAGCTCGCGATGCACAAGTGGCTGCTATTGGGTGTTTACTACTTTAAATTTACATAATTTTTTTTCTGACCTTTTTTTTCAAGGTCTTCAGCTTGTGACGTCACAATGCTTGTGTGAGATGGTTGCGACATTGTTGCGAAAAGCAACTGCCAGTTTTTTAAAGTTGTGCGAGTCACTTAACATACACAGATCAGCATGGGGCCCCTATTCCCTCCCTCCCCCCCCCTTCCCCCTCAACCCCTTCCTCCCCACTCCTTCCCACCTCCACCCCCCCTCCCTCCCCCCCTTCCCCCCTCCCCTCCCCCTCCCCCTCCCTCCCCCTCCACCCTCCACACCTCCCTCCCTCCCCCTTCCCTCCCTCCCTTCCTCCCGGTTACAATGGAAACCCTACGAGGACGGGCCCAACGGGGAAAGAGGGGTACTGGGAAAAGGGGAGGTCCCACTTCACCTCTCAACCCCTTCCTCCCCCTCCTTCCCACCTCCATCCCCACTCCCTCCCCCCCTCCCTCCCCCTCAATCCCAACCTCCATCACCACTCAGCCCCAAACTCCCCCCCTCCCTCCTTCCCTCCATCCCACCCTCCCCCACTCCCTCCCAACTCCCTCCACCCTTCCATCCCTCTCCCCCCTCCCCCCTCCTTCCACCCTCCCTCCCCCCTCCCGGTTACAATGGAAACCCTACGGGGACGGGCCAACGGGGAAAGAGGGTTACTGGAAAAAGGGGAGATCCCCCTCCTTCCCCTACCCCCTTCCCCCTTCCCCCCTCCCCTTCCCCCCTCCCTCCCCCTCCCCTCCTCCCTCCACACCTCCCTCCTCCCTCCATCCCCCCTCCCGGTTACAATGGAAACCCTACGAGGACGGGCCCAACGGGGAAAGAGGGGTACTGGGAAAAGGGGAGGTCCCCCTTCCCCCCTCAACCCCTTCCTTCCCACCTCCATCCCCACTCCCTCCCCCCTCCTCCCCCTCCCTCCCCAACTCCCTCCCCCCTCCACCTCCCCCTAACTCCCCCCTCCCTCCTTCCCTCCATCCCTCCCTCCCCATCCCTCCCCCCTCCCTCCACCCTTCCATCCCTCTCCCCCCTCCTTCCACCCTCCCTCCCCCCTCCCGGTTACAATTGAAACCCTACGAGGACGGGCCCATCGGGGAAAGAGGGTACTGGGAAAAGGGGAGGTCCCCCTCCCTTCCCCTTCCCCCTCCCCTCCCCCCTCCCTCCCCTCCCCCCTACCCCCTCCCTCCCTCCCCTCCTCCCTCCACACCTCCCTCCTCCCTCCCTCCCCTTCCCTCCCTCCCCTCCTCCCGGTTACAATGGAAACCCTACGAGGACGGGCCCAACGGGGAAAGAGGGGTACTGTGAAAAGGGGACGTCCCCCTCCCTCACCCCCTCCCCTCCCCCTCCCTCCCCCCTACCCCCCTCCCTCCCCTCTCCCTCCCCCCCTTCCCCTCCCTCCCCCTCCCCTCCTCCCTCCCCCTCCCCTCCTCCCTCCACACCTCCCTCCTCCCTCCCTCCCCCTTCCTACCTCCCCTCCTCCCGGTTACAATGGAAACCCTACGACGACGGGCCCAACGGGGAAAGAGGGATACTGGGAAAACGGGTGGTCCCCCTCCCTCCCCCCTTCCCCCTCCCTAACCCCTCCCTCCCCTCTCCCTCCCCCTTCCCCCCTCCCCCTCCCCTCCCCCTCCACACCTCCCTCCTCCCTTCCCTCCCCCCCACTCCCCTCCCGGTTACAATGGAAACCTTACGAGGACGGGCACATCGGGGAAAGAGGGGTACTGGGAAAAGGGGAGGTCCCCCTCCCTCCCCCTTCCACCCTCACCCCTTACCCCCACCCCTCCCCCTCTCCCTCCCCCCTCCCTCCACCTCCCCCCCTTCCCCCCTCCCCCTCCCTCCCCTCCCCTCCTCCCTCCACACCTCCCTCTTCCTCCCTCCCCCCTCCCTCCCTGCCTCACGGTTACAATGGAAACCCTACGAGGACGGGCCCAACGGGGAAAGGGGTGTGCTGGGGAAAGGGGGGGGGGGAGAGTAAGAGTGTATCTGGGGGAGAGAGAATGGGGGGGTCTGAGAATGGGGACTGGGGAGGGGAACAACAGGGGGCTTGGTGGTTTGGGAAAGAAGAGTACTGGGAAAAGGGGAGGTACCCCTCCCTCCCCACTCTCCTCCCTCCCTCATCCCTCCCTCCCTCCCTCCCGTCCCAGCAGCGCTGACCGCCGGGAGGTGTAGTCGCCGTCGCCTCTCCCGCTGTTTGATTTCATTTATAACAAAGACATTTATTTAAAATGAGGAATGTGATTTTCATTAAGTTTGATTTTATTTATTTTAAAAAAGCTGATGCTCTATAGATAAGTTTATTTCTTTTCAACAAAGAACGCTGTTTATTTTACAGTAAAATAGACCTTCCCCCCACCCCCCTCCCTCCCTCTCCCTCCCCATCCCCCTCCCCTCCTTCCCCCTCCCCTCCCCCCTCCACTCCACCCTCCCCTCCCCCCCTCCCTCCCACTTCCCTCCCTCCCATCCACCCGGTTACAATGGAAACCCTACGAGGACGGGCCCAACGGGCCCACTCGGTCTAGTATAATACTAAAACTCTGCGGTCCAACATTCCGTATGTATATACGGAAGATTCCGTATGTATATACGGAAGATTCCGAAGATTTCTGTCCATAACTTACAAACCCTGCTCCTCCCAGACGGTACACCAAAGCGCTACGATTTTTGTACCGCCGTATTCACCATTAACATGGGCAACTGTTGTAAGTACTTTCGTTCAAATTGAAGCTACCTTTTTAAAGCTAGAGAGATATTAAAGTTTAAATTTTCATTTCTAACACTTTTCTTGAAGGGGCCAAACCCTACTCCTCCCAGACGGTACACCAAAGCGCTACGATTTTTGTACCGCCGTATTCGCCATTAACATGGGCAACTATTGTAAGTACTTTCGTTCAAATTGAAGCTACCTTTTAAAGCTAGAGAGATATTAAAGTATAAATTTTCATTTCTAACCCTTTTCTTGAAGGGGCTTCAGTGCGTGATGTCACAATGGCACCCGTGCACCAATGAGAGATCAGCTCGGTTTTAAATTTACATCTTCAGCTTGTGACGTCACAATGCTTGTGTGAGATTATTGCAACATTGTTGCGAAAAGCAACTGCCAGTTTTTTAAAGTTGTGCGAGTCACTTAACATACACAGATCAGCATGGGGCCCCTATTCCCTCCCTCCCCCCCTTCCCCCTCAACCCCTTCCTCCCCACTCCTTCCCACCTCCATCCCCACTCCCTCCCCCCCTCCTCCCCAACTCCCTCCCCACCTCCCTCACCCCTCCTCCCCTAACTCCCCCCCCCTCCCTCCTTCCCTCCATCCTCCCCCCCTCCCTCCACCCTTCCATCCCTCTCCCCCTCCCCCCTCCTTCCACCCTCCCTCCCCCCCTTCTGGTTACAAAGGAAACCCTACGGGGACGGGCCCAACGGGGAAAGAGGGGTACTGGGAAAAGGGGAGGTCCCCCTCCCTCCCCTTCCCCCCTCCCCTCCCCCCTCCCCCTCCCCCCTAACCCTCTCCCTCCCCCTCCCCTCCCCCCCTCCCCTCCTCCCTCCACACCTCCTCCTCCCTCCCTCCCCTCCTCCCGGTTACAATGGAAACCCTACGAGGACGGGCCCAACGGGGAAAGAGGGGTACTGGGAAAAGGGGAGGTCCCCCTCCCTCCCCCCTTCCCCCATCCCATCCCCCCTCCCTCCCCTCTCCCTCCCCCCCGTTCCCCCTCCCCTTCCCCCCTCCCTCCACACCTCTCTCCTCCCTCCCTCCCCTTCCCTCCCTCCCATCCTCCCAATGCTTGTTTGAGATGGGTGCTACATTGTTTCGAAAAGCACCACTAACAGATCGCAGTGAGAAGCACTATGTGACCGTGAATGTTTCAAAACAAGCACTTAAAAAGCACTTATCTTTTTTTAAAGTATTTTTTTTTTATTGCAAGTCACTTAACATACACAGATCAGCATTGGGCCCCTATGCTCGTGGGCCACCGGGGCAAGTGTTTCGAAAAAAGCACTGAGAGTGTGTCTGGGGGAGAGAGAGAATGGGGGGGGGGGGGTCTGAGAATGGGGACTGGGGAGGGGGACAACAGGGGTCGTTGCGGAGGGTGCTTGGTGGTGGGGGAAAGAGGGGTACTGGGAAAAGGGGAGGTCCCACTTCCCCCCTCAACCCCTTCCTCCCCCCTCCTTCCCACCTCCATCCCCACTCCCTCCCCCCTCCCTCCCCCCTCAATCCCAACCTCCTTCACCACTCAGCCCCTAACTCCCCCCCTCCCTCCTTCCCTCCATCCCACCCTCCCCCACTCCCTCCCCCCTCCCTCCACCATTCCATCCCTCTCCCCCTCCCCCCTCCTTCCACCCTCCCTCCCCTCCTCCCGGTTACAATGGAAACCCTACGAGGACGGGCCCAATGGGGAAAGAGGGGTACTGGGAAAATGGGAGGTTCCCCTCCCTCCCCCCCTCCCTCCCCCCTCCCTCCCTTCTCCCTCCCCCCCTCCCTCCCCCTCCCCTTCCCCCTCCCTCCCCTTCCCCCCTCCCCCCTCCCTCCCCCTCCCCCTACCCCCTTCCCTCCCCTCTCCCTCCCCCCCTTCCCCCCTCCCCTCCCCCTCCCTCCCCCTCCCCCCTCCACACCTCCCTACTCCCTCCCTCGAAAAGCAACTGACAGAAGCACTACGTAGCCGCGAATGTTTCAAAACCAGCACTTAACCGCGAATGTTTTTTAAAAAAGCACTTAACCGCGAATGTTTCAAAACAAGCAATTAAAAAGCACTTTTTTTTAAAAAGTATTTTTTTTTATTCCAAGAGAATGGGGGGGGGGTCTGAGAATGGGGACTGGGGAGGGGGACAACAGGGGTCGTTGCGGTGGGGGCTTGGTGGTGGGAGAAAGAGGGGCACTGGGAAAAGGGGAGGTCCCACTTCCCCCTCAACCTCTTCCTCCCCCCTCCTTCCCACCTCCATCCCCACTCTCTCCCCCCTCAATCCCAACCTCCATCACCACTCAGCCCCTAACTCACCCCTCCCTCCTTCCCTCCATCCGACCCTCCCCCACTCCCTCCCCCCCTCCCTCCACCCTTCCACCCCTCTCCCCCTCCTTCCACCCTCCCTCCCCCCCTCCCGGTTACAATGGAAACCCTACGGGGACGGGCCCAACGGGGAAAGAGGGGTACTGGGAAAAGGGGAGTTCCCCTCCCTCCCCTCCTCCCTCCCCTCCCCCCTACCCATCTTCCCCCCTCCCCCTCCCCTCCCCCCCTCCCTCCCCCTCCCCTCCTCCCTCCACACCTCCCTCCACACCTCCCTCCTCCCTCCCTCCCCCCTCCCGGTTACAATGGAAACCCTACGAGGACGGGCCCAACGGGGAAAGAGGAGTACTGGGAAAAGGGGAGGTCCCCCTCCCTCCCACCTTCCCCCTCCCCTCCCCCATCCCCTCTCCCTCCCCCTCCCTCCCCCTCCCCCCTACCCCCCTCCCTCCCCTCCCCCCTCCCTCCCCTCCCCTCCTCCCTCCACACCTCCCTCCTCCCTCCCTCCCCCTTCCCGCCCTCCCCTCCTCCCGGTTACAATGGAAACCCTACGAGGACGGGCCCAACGGGGAAAGAGGAGTACTGGGAAAAGGGGAGGTCCCCCTCCCTCCCTCCCCCCTACCCACCTCCCTCCCCTCTCCCTCCCCCCCTTCCCTCCTCCCTTCCCCCCTCCCCTCCCCCCTCCCATCCCCCCCTCTCCCCCCTCCCTCCCCCCTACCCCCCTTCCTCCCCTCTCCCTCCCCCCCTCCCCTCCCCCCTCCCTCCCCTCCTCCCTCCCCCTTACCTCCCCCAACCCTCCCCCTTTCCTCCCCTCCCGGTTACAATGGAAACCCTACGAGGACGGGCCCAACGGGCCCACTCGGTCTAGTATACTACTAAAACTCTGCGGTCCAACATTCCGTGTGTATGTACGCAAACATTCCGTGTGTATGTACGGAAGATTCCGAAGCGTCTTTGCTTGACGCTTAACTTACAAACCCTACTCCTCCTAGACGGTACGCCAAAGCGCTACGATTTTTGTACCGCCATATTCACCATTAACATGAGCAACTATTGTAAGTACTTTCGTTCAAAATTGAAGCTACCTTTTTAAAGCTAGAGAGATATTAAAGTTTAAATTTTCATTTCTAACCCTTTTCTTGAAGGGGCTTCAGCGCGTGATGTCACAATGGCACCCGTGCACCAATGAGAGATCAGCTCGGTTTTAAATTTACATGATTTTTTTTCTGACCTTTTTTTTCAAGGTCTTCAGCTTGTGACGTCACAATGCTTGTGTGAGGATAGTTGCAACATTGTTGCGAAAAGCAACTGCCAGTTTTTTAAAGTTGTGCAAGTCACTTAACATACACAGATCAGCATGGGGCCCCTATTCCCTCCCCCCCCCCTTCCCCCCTCAACCCCTTCCTCCCCACTCCTTCCCACCTCCATCCCCACTCCCTCCCCCCCTCCTCCCCAACTCCCTCCCCACCTCCCTCACCCCTCCTCCCTTAACTCCCCCCCTCCCTCCATCCCTCCCCCCCGCACTCCACCCTTCCATCCCTCTCCCCCTCCCCCCTCCTTCCACCCTCCCTCCCCCCCTTCTGGTTACAAAGGAAACCCTACGGGGACGGGCCCAACGGGGAAAGAGGGGTACTGGGAAAAGGGGAGGTCCCCCTCCCTCCCCTTCCCCCCTCCCCTCCCCCCTCCCCCTCCCCCGTAACCCTCTCCCTCCCCCTCCTCCCCTCCCCCCCTCCCCTCCTCCCTCCACACCTCCCTCCTCCCTCCCTCCCCTCCTCCCGGTTACAATGGAAACCCTACGAGGACGGGCCCAACGGGGAAAGAGGGGTACTGGGAAAAGGGGAGGTCCCCCTCCCTCCCCCCTTCCCCCATCCCATCCCCCCTCCCTCCCCTCTCCCTCCCCCTTCCCCCGTTCCCCCCTCCCCTTCCCCCCTCCCTCCCCTCCTCCTTCCACACCTCTCTCCTCCCTCCCTCCCCTTCCCTCCCTCCCATCCTCCCAATGCTTGTTTGAGATGGGAGCTACATTGTTTCGAAAAGCACCACTAACAGATCGCAGTGAGAAGCACTATGCGACCGCGAATGTTTCAAAACAAGCACTTAAAAAGCACTTATCTTTTTTTAAAGTATTTTTTTTTATTGCAAGTCACTTAACATACACAGATCAGCATTGGGCCCCTATGCTCGTGGGCCACCGGGGCAAGTGTTTCGAAAAAAGCACTGAGAGTGTGTCTGGGGGAGAGAGAGAATGGGGGGGGGGGGTCTGAGAATGGGGACTGGGGAGGGGGACAACAGGGGTCGTTGCGGAGGGGGCTTGGTGGTGGGGGAAAGAGGGGTACTGGGAAAAGGGGAGGTTCCACTTCCCCCCTCAACCCCTTCCTCCCCCCTCCTTCCCACCTCCATCCCCACTCGCTCCCCCCTCCCTCCCCCCTCAATCCCAACCTCCATCACCACTCAGCCCCTAACTCCCCCCCTCCCTCCTTCCCTCCATCCCACCCTCCCGCACTCCCTCCCCCCTCCCTCCACCCTTCCATCCCTCTCCCCCTCCCCCCTCCTTCCACCCTCCCTCCCCCCTCCCGGTTACAATGGAAACCCTACGGGGACGGGCCCAACGGGGAAAGAAGGGTACTGGGAAAAGGGGAGATCCCCCTCCCTCCCCTCCCCCCTTCCCCCTCCCCTTCCCCCTCCCCTCCCCCCCCCCCCTCCCCTCCTCCCTCCACACCTCCCTCATCCCTCCCTCATCCCCCTCCCGGTTACAATGGAAACCCTATGAGGACGGGCTCAACGGGGAAAGAGGGGTACTGGGAAAAGGGGAGGTCCTCCTTCCCCCCTCAACCCCTTCATCCCCCCTCCTTCCCACCTCCATCCCCACTCCCTCCCCCCCTCCTCCCCCTCCCCAACTCCCTCCCCCTCCCTCCCCCCTCCCCCCTAACTCCCCCCTCCCTCCTTCCCTCCATCCCTCCCTCCCCAATCCCTCCCCCCCTCCCTCCACCCTTCCATCCCTCTCCCCCCTCCTTCCACCGTCCCTCCCCCCCTCCCGGTTACAATTGAAACCCTACGAGGACGGGCCCAACGGGGAAAGAGGAGTACTGGGAAAAGGGGAGGTCCCCCTCAATCCCCTCCTCCCTCCCCTCTCCCTCCCCCTCCCTCCCCCTCCCCCCCTCCCCCCTCCCTCCCCTCCCCTCCTCCCTCCACACCTCCCTCCTCCCTCCCTCCCCCTTCCCGCCCTCCCCTCCTCTCGGTTACAATGGAAACCCTACGAGGACGGGCCCAACGGGCCCACTCGGTCTAGTCTATCTATCTATATACTACTAAAACTCTGCGGTCCAACATTCCGTATGTATGTGTGTATATACGGAAGATTCCGAAGATTTCTGTCCATAACTTACAAACCCTGCTCCTCCCAGACGGTACACCAAAGCGCTACGATTTTTGTACCGCCGTATTCACCATTAACCTGGGCAACTATTGTAAGTACTTTCGTTCAAATTGAAGCTACCTTTTTAAAGCTAGAGAGATATTAAAGTTTAAATTTTCATTTCTAACACTTTTCTTGAAGGGGCTTCAGCGCGTGATGTCACAATGGCACCCGTGCACCAATGAGAGATCAGCTCGCGATGGACAAGCGGCTGCTATTGGGTGTTTACTACTTTAAATTTACATGATTTTTTTTCTGACCTTTTTTTTCAAGGTCTTCAGCTTGTGACGTCACAATGCTTGTGTGAGATGTTGCAACATTGTTGCGAAAAGCAACTGCCAGTTTTTTAAAGTTGTGCGAGTCACTTAACATACACAGATGAGCATGGGGCCCCTATTCCCTCCCTCCCCCCCTTCCCCCCTCAACCCCTTCCTCCCCACTCCTTCCCACCTCCACCCCCCCTCCCTCCCCCCCTTCCCCCCTCCCCTCCCCCCTCCCTCCCCCTCCCCCTCCACCCTCCACACCTCCCTCCCTCCCCCTTCCCTCCCTCCCCTCCTCCCGGTTACAATGGAAACCCTACGAGGATGGGCCCAACGGAGAAAGAGGGGTACTGGGAAAAGGGGAGGTCCCCCTCCCTCCCCTTCCCCTCCCCTCCCCCCCTACCCCTCTCCCTCCCCCCTCACCCCCCTTCCCCCCTCCCCCCTCCCTCCCCCTCTCCCTCCCCCTCCCCCCCTTCCCCCCTCCCCTCCCCCTCCCTCCCCCTCCCCTCCCTCCACACCTCCCTCCTCCCTCCCCCTTCCCTCCCTCCCCTCCTCCCGGTTACAATGGAAACCCTACGAGGACGGGCCCAACGGGGAAAGAGGGGTACTGGGAAAAGGGGAGGTCCCCCTCCCTCCCCCCTTCCCCATCCCATCCCCCCTCCGTCCACTCTCCCGCCCCCTTCCCCCCTCCCCTTCCCCCCTCCCTCCCCTCCTCCCTCCACACCTTCCTCCTCCCTCCCTCCCCTTCCCTCCCTCCCTCCCCTTCCCTCCCTCCCATCCTCCCAATGCTTGTGTGAGATGGTTGCAACATTGTTTCGAAAAGCAACTGACAGAAGCACTAAGTAGCCGCGAATGTTTCAAAACCAGCACTTAACCGCGAATGTTTTTTTAAAAAGCACTTAACCGCGAATGTTTCAAAACAAGCAATTAAAAAGCACTTATTTTTTTTAAAGTATTTTTTTTTATTCCAAGAGAATGGGGGGGGGTCTGAGAATGGGGACTGGGGAGGGGGACAACAGGGGTCGTTGCGGTGGGGGCTTGGTGGTGGGGGAAAGAGGGGTACTGGGAAAAGGGGAGGTCCCACTTCCCCCTCAACCTCTTCCTCCCCCCTCCTTCCCACCTCCATCCCCACTCTCTCCCCCCTCAATCCCAACCTCCATCACCACTCAGCCCCTAACTCCCCCCCTCCCTCCTTCCCTCCATCCCACCCTCCCCCAATCCCTCCCCCCTCCCTCCACCCTTCCATCCCTCTCCCCCTCCCCCCTCCTTCCACCCCCCCTCTCCCCCACCCGGTTACAATGGAAACCCTACGGGGACGGGCCCAACGGGGAAAGAGGGGTACTGGGAAAAGAGGAGATCCCCCTCCCTCCCCTCCCCCCTACCCCCTTCCCCCCTCCCCTTCCCCCCTCCCCTCCCCCCCTCCCTCCCCCTCCCCTCCTCCCTCCACACCTCCCTCCCTCCCCCCCTCCCGGTTACAATGGAAACCCTATGAGGACGGGCCCAACGGGGAAAGAGGGGTACTGGGAAAAGGGGAGGTCCCCCTTCCCCCCTCAACCCCTTCATCCCCCCTCCTTCCCACCTCCATCCCCACTCCCTCCCCTCCTCCTCCCTACCCAACTCCTTCCCCCCTCCCCCCTAACTCCCCCCTAACTCCCCCCTCCCTCCATCCCTCCCTCCCCAATCCCTCCCCCCCTCCCTCCACCCTTCCATCCCTCTCCCCCTTCCTTGAAACCCTACGAGGACGGGCCCAACGGGGAAAGAGGAGTACTGGGAAAAGGGGAGGTCCCCCTCCCTCCCCCCTCCCCTTCCCCCTCTCCCTCCCCCTCCCCCTACTCCCCTCCCTCCCCTCCCCCCTCCCTCCCCTCCCCTCCTCCTTCCACACCTCCCTCCTCCCTCCCTCCCCCTTCCCGCCCTCCCCTCCTCCCGGTTACAATGGAAACCCTACGAGGACGGGCCCAACGGGGAAAGAGGGGTACTGGGAAAAGGGGAGGTCCCCCTCCCTCCCTCCCCCCTACCCACCTCCCTCCCCTCTCCCTCCCCCCCTTCCCTCCTCCCTTCCCCCCTCCCCTCCCCCCTCCCATCCCCCCTCTCCCCCCTCCCTCCCCTTACCCCCCTCCCTCCCCTCCTCCCTCCCCCTTCCCTCCCCCAACCCTCCCCCTTTCCTCCCCTCCCGGTTACAATGGAAACCCTACGAGGACGGGCCCAACGGGCCAACTCGGTCTAGTATACTACTAAAACTCTGCGGTCCAACATTCCGTATGTATGTATGTATATGTGTATATACGGAAGATTCCGAAGAGTTTCTGTCCATAACTTACAAACCCTACTCCTCCCAGACGGTACACCAAAGCGCTACGATTTTTGTACCGCCATATTCACCATTAACGTGGGCAACTATTGTAAGTACTTTCGTTCAAATTGAAGCTACCTTTTTAAAGCTAGAGAGATATTAAAGTTTAAATTTTCATTTCTAACCCTTTTCTTGAAGGGGCTTCAGCGCGTGATGTCACAATGGCACCCGTGCACCAATGAGAGATCAGCTCGGTTTTAAATTTACATCTTCAGCTTGTGACGTCACAATGCTTGTGTGAGATTGTTGCAACATTGTTGCGAAAAGCAACTGCCAGTTTTTTAAAGTTGTGCAAGTCACTTAACATACACAGATCAGCATGGGGCCCCTATTCCCTCCCTCCCCCCCCTTCCCCCCTCAACCCCTTCCTCCCCACTCCTTCCCACCTCCATCCCCACTCCCTCCCCCCCTCCTCCCCAACTCCCTCCCCACCTCCCTCACCCCTCCTCCCCTAACTCCCCCCCCCTCCCTCCTTCCCTCCATCCCTCCCCCCCTCCCTCCACCCTTCCATCCCTCTCCCCCTCCCCCCTCCTTCCACCATCCCTCCCCCCCTTCTGGTTACAAAGGAAACCCTACGGGGACGGGCCCAACGGGGAAAGAGGGGTACTGGGAAAAGGGGAGGTCCCCCTCCCTCCCCTTCCCCCCTCCCCTCCCCCCTCCCTCTCCCCCCTAACCCTCTCCCTCCCCCTTCCCCCCTCCCCTCCCCCCCTCCCCTCCTCCCTCCACACCTCCCTCCTCCCTCCCTCCCCTCCTCCCGGTTACAATGGAAACCCTACGAGGACGGGCCCAACGGGGAAAGAGGGGTACTGGGAAAAGGGGAGGTCCCCCTCCCTCCCCCCTTCCCCCATCCCTTCCCCCATCCCATCCCCCCTCCCTCCCCTCTCCCTCCCCCTTCCCCCCGTTCCCCCCTCCCCTTCCCCCCTCCCTCCACACCTCTCTCCTCCCTCCCTCCCCTTCCCTCCCTCCCATCCTCCCAATGCTTGTTTGAGATGGGTGCTACATTGTTTGGAAAAGCACCACTAACAGATCGCAGTGAGAAGCCCTATGTGACCGCGAATGTTTCAAAACAAGCACTTAAAAAGCACTTATCTTTTTTTAAATATTTTTTTTTATTGCAAGTCACTTAACATACACAGATCAGCATTGGGCCCCTATGCTCGTGGGCCACCGGGGCAAGTGTTTCGAAAAAAGCACTGAGAGTGTGTCTGGGGGAGAGAGAGAATGGGGGGGGGGGTCTGAGAATGGGGACTGGGGAGGGGGACAACAGGGGTCGTTGCGGAGGGGGCTTGGTGGTAGGGGAAAGAGGGGTACTGGGAAAAGGGGAGGTTCCACTTCCCCCCTCAACCCCTTCCTCCCCCCTCCTTCCCACCTCCATCCCCACTCGCTCCCCCCCTCCCTCCCCCCTCAATCCCAACCTCCATCACCACTCAGCCCCTAACTCCCCCCCTCCCTCCTTCCCTCCATCCCACCCTCCCCCACTCCCTGCCCCCTCCCTCCACCCTTCCATCCCTCTCCCCCTCCCACCTCCTTCCACCCTCCCTCCCCCCCTCCCGGTTACAATGGAAACCCTACGGGGACGAGCCCAACGGGGAAAGAGGGGTACTGGGAAAAGGGGAGATCCCCCTCCCTCCCCTCCCCCTACACCCTTCCCCCTCCCCTTCCCCCCTCCCCTCCCCCTCCCCTCCTCCCTCCACACCTCCCTCCTCCCTCCCTCCCCCCCTCCCGGTTACAATGGAAACCGTATGAGGACAGGCCCAACGGGGAAAGAGGGGTACTGGGAAAAGGGGAGGTCCCCCTTCCCCCCTCAACCCCTTCATCCCCCCTCCTTCCCACCTCCATCCCCACTCCCTCCCCCCCTCCTCCCCCTCCCTCCCCAACTCCCTCCCCCCTCCCCCCTAACTCCCCCCTCCCTCCTTCCCTCCCTCCCCAATCCCTCCCCCCCTCCCTCCACCCTTCCATCCCTCTCCCCCTCCTTCCACCCTCCCTCCCCCCCTCCCGGTTACAATTGAAACCCTACGAGGACGGGCCCAACGGGGAAAGAGGAGTACTGGGAAAAGGGGAGGTCCCCCTCCCTCCCCCCTTCCCCCTCCCCCCTCCCCTCTCCCTCCCCCTCCCCCCTACCCCCCTCCCTCCCCTCCCCCTCCCTCCCCTCCCCCTCCCTCCCCTCCCCTCCCTCCTCCCTCCACACCTTCCTCCTCCCTCCCTCCCCCTTCCCGCCCTCCCCTCCTCCCGGTTACAATGGAAACCCTACGAGGACGGGCCCAACGGGGAAAGAGGGGTACTGGGAAAAGGGGAGGTCCCCCTCCCTCCCTCCCCCCTACCCACCTCCCTCCCCTCTCCCTCCCCCCCTTCCCTCCTCCCTTCCCCCCTCCCCCTCCCATCCCCCCCTCTCCCCCCTCCCTCCCCCTACCCCCCTCCCTCCCCTCTCCCTCCCCCCTCCCCCCCCTCCCCTCCCCCCCTCCCTCCCCTCCTCCCTCTCCCTTCCCTCCCCCAACCCTCCCCCTTTCCTCCCCTCCCGGTTACAATGGAAACCCTACGAGGACGGGCCCAACGGGCCCACTCGGTCTAGTATACTACTAAAACTCTGCGGTCCAACATTCCGTGTGTATGTACGCAAACATTCCGTGTGTATGTACGGAAGATTCCGAAGCGTCTTTGCTTGACGCTTAACTTACAAACCCTACTCCTCCTAGACGGTACGCCAAAGCGCTACGATTTTTGTACCGCCATATTCACCATTAACATGGGCAACTATTGTAAGTACTTTCGTTCAAATTGAAGCTGCCTTTTTAAAGCTAGAGAGATATTAAAGTTTAAATTTTCATTTCTAACCCTTTTCTTGAAGGGGCTTCAGCGCGTGATGTCACAATGGCACCCGTGCACCAATGAGAGATCAGCTCGGTTTTAAATTTACATGATTTTTTTTCTGACCTTTTTTTTCAAGGTCTTCAGCTTGTGACGTCACAATGCTTGTGTGAGGATAGTTGCAACATTGTTGCGAAAAGCAACTGCCAGTTTTTTAAAGTTGTGCAAGTCACTTAACATACACAGATCAGCATGGGGCCCCTATTCCCTCCCTCCCCCCCTTCCCCCCTCAACCCCTTCCTCCCCACTCCTTCCCACCTCCATCCCCACTCCCTCCCCCCCTCCTCCCCAACTCCCTCCCCACCTCCCTCACCCCTCCTCCCCTAACTCCCCCCTCCCTCCTTCCCTCCATCCCTCCCCCCCGCCCTCCACCCTTCCATCCCTCTCCCCCTCCCCCCTCCTTCCACCCTCCCTCCCCCCCTTCTGGTTACAAAGGAAACCCAACGGGGACGGGCCCAACGGGGAAAGAGGGGTACTGGGAAAAGGGGAGGTCCCCCTCCCTCCCCTTCCCCCCTCCCCCTCCCCCCTAACCCTCTCCCTCCCCCTCCTCCCCTCCCCCCTTCCCCTCCTCCCTCCACACCTCCCTCCTCCCTCCCTCCCCTCCTCCCGGTTACAATGGAAACCCTACGAGGACGGGCCCAACGGGGAAAGAGGGGTACTGGGAAAAGGGGAGGTCCCCCTCCCTCCCCCCTTCCCCCATCCCATCCCCCCTCCCTCCCCTCCTCCTTCCACACCTCTCTCCTCCCTCCCTCCCCTTCCCTCCCTCCCATCCTCCCAATGCTTGTTTGAGATGGGTGCTACATTTTTCGAAAAGCACCACTAACAGATCGCAGTGAGAAGCACTATGCGACCGCGAATGTTTCAAAACAAGCACTTAAAAAGCACTTATCTTTTTTTAAAGTATTTTTTTTAATTGCATGTCACTTAACATACACAGATCAGCATTGGGCCCCTATGCTCGTGGGCCACCGGGGCAAGTGTTTCGAAAAAAGCACTGAGAGTGTGTCTGGGGGAGAGAGAGAATGGGGGGGGGGGGTCTGAGAATGGGGACTGGGGAGGGGGACAACAGGGGTCGTTGCGGAGGGGGCTTGGTGGTGGGGGAAAGAGGGGTACTGGGAAAAGGGGAGGTTCCACTTCCCCCCTCAACCCCTTCCTCCCCCCTCCTTCCCACCTCCATCCCCACTCGCTCCCCCCCTCCCTCCCCCCTCAATCCCAACCTCCATCACCACTCAGCCCCTAACTCCCCCCCTCCCTCCTTCCCTCCATCCCACCCTCCCGCACTCCCTCCCCCCTCCCTCCACCCTTCCATCCCTCTCCCCCTCCCCCCTCCTTCCACCCTCCCTCCCCCCTCCCGGTTACAATGGAAACCCTATGGGGACGGGCCCAACGGGGAAAGAGGGGTACTGGGAAAAGGGGAGATCCCCCTCCCTCCCCTCCCCCCTCCCCCCTTCCCCCTCCCCTTCCCTCCTCCCCTCCCCCCTCCCTCCCCCTCCCCTCCTCCCTCCACACCTCCCTCCACCCTCCCTCCCCCCCTCCCGGTTACAATGGAAACCCTATGAGGACGGGCTCAACGGGGAAAGAGGGGTACTGGGAAAAGGGGAGGTCCTCCTTCCCCCCTCAACCCCTTCATCCCCCCTCCTTCCCACCTCCATCCCCACTCCCTCCCCCCCTCCTCCCCCTCCCCAACTCCCTCCCCCTCCCTCCCCCCTCCCCCCTAACTCCCCCCTCCCTCCTTCCCTCCATCCCTCCCTCCCCAATCCCTCCCCCCCTCCCTCCACCCTTCCATCCCTCTCCACCCTCCTTCCACCCTCCCTCCCCCCCTCCCGGTTACAATTGAAACCCTACGAGGACGGGCCCAACGGGGAAAGAGGAGTACTGGGAAAAGGGGAAGTCCCCCTCAATCCCCTCCTCCCTCCCCTCTCCCTCCCCCTCCCTCCCCCTCCCCCCCCTCCCCCCTCCCTCCCCTCCCCTCCTCCCTCCACACCTCCCTCCTCCCTCCCTCCCCCTTCCCGCCCTCCCCTCCTCCCGGTTACAATGGAAACCCTACGAGGACGGGCCCAACGGGGAAAGAGGGGTACTGGGAAAAGGGGAGGTCCCCCTCCCTCCCTCCCCCCTACCCACCTCCCTCCCCTCTCCCTCCCCCCTTCCCTCCTCCCTTCACCCCTCCCCCCTCCCATCCCCCCCTCTCCCCCTCCCTCCCCCCTACCCCCCTCCCTCCCCTCTCCCTCCCCCCCTCCCCTCCCCCCTCCCTCCCCTCCTCCCTCCCCCTTCCCTCCCCCAACCCTCCCCCTTTCCTCCCCTTCCGGTTACAATGGAAACCCTACGAGGACGGGCCCAACGGGCCCACTCGGTCTAGTCTATCTATCTATCTATCTATCTATCTATCTATCTATCTATCTATCTATCTATCTATCTATCTATCTATCTATCTATCTATCTATCTATCTATCTATCTATCTATCTATCTATCTATCTATCTATCTATCTATCTATCTATCTATCTATCTATCTATCTATCTATCTATCTATCTATCTATCTATCTATCTATCTATCTATCTATCTATCTATCTATCTATCTATCTATCTATCTATCTATCTATCTATCTATCTATCTATCTATCTATCTATCTATCTATCTATCTATCTATCTATCTATCTATCTATCTATCTATCTATCTATCTATCTATCTATCTATCTATCTATCTATCTATCTATCTATCTATCTATCTATCTATCTATCTATCTATCTATCTATCTATCTATCTATCTATCTATCTATCTATCTATCTATCTATCTATCTATCTATCTATCTATCTATCTATCTATCTATCTATCTATCTATCTATCTATCTATCTATCTATCTATCTATCTATCTATCTATCTATCTATCTATCTATCTATCTATCTATCTATCTATCTATCTATCTATCTATCTATCTATCTATCTATCTATCTATCTATCTATCTATCTATCTATCTATCTATCTATCTATCTATCTATCTATCTATCTATCTATCTATCTATCTATCTATCTATCTATCTATCTATCTATCTATCTATCTATCTATCTATCTATCTATCTATCTATCTATCTATCTATCTATCTATCTATCTATCTATCTATCTATCTATCTATCTATCTATCTATCTATCTATCTATCTATCTATCTATCTATCTATCTATCTATCTATCTATCTATCTATCTATCTATCTATCTATCTATCTATCTATCTATCTATCTATCTATCTATCTATCTATCTATCTATCTATCTATCTATCTATCTATCTATCTATCTATCTATCTATCTATCTATCTATCTATCTATCTATCTATCTATCTATCTATCTATCTATCTATCTATCTATCTATCTATCTATCTATCTATCTATCTATCTATCTATCTATCTATCTATCTATCTATCTATCTATCTATCTATCTATCTATCTATCTATCTATCTATCTATCTATCTATCTATCTATCTATCTATCTATCTATCTATCTATCTATCTATCTATCTATCTATCTATCTATCTATCTATCTATCTATCTATCTATCTATCTATCTATCTATCTATCTATCTATCTATCTATCTATCTATCTATCTATCTATCTATCTATCTATCTATCTATCTATCTATCTATCTATCTATCTATCTATCTATCTATCTATCTATCTATCTATCTATCTATCTATCTATCTATCTATCTATCTATCTATCTATCTATCTATCTATCTATCTATCTATCTATCTATCTATCTATCTATCTATCTATCTATCTATCTATCTATCTATCTATCTATCTATCTATCTATCTATCTATCTATCTATCTATCTATCTATCTATCTATCTATCTATCTATCTATCTATCTATCTATCTATCTATCTATCTATCTATCTATCTATCTATCTATCTATCTATCTATCTATCTATCTATCTATCTATCTATCTATCTATCTATCTATCTATCTATCTATCTATCTATCTATCTATCTATCTATCTATCTATCTATCTATCTATCTATCTATCTATCTATCTATCTATCTATCTATCTATCTATCTATCTATCTATCTATCTATCTATCTATCTATCTATCTATCTATCTATCTATCTATCTATCTATCTATCTATCTATCTATCTATCTATCTATCTATCTATCTATCTATCTATCTATCTATCTATCTATCTATCTATCTATCTATCTATCTATCTATCTATCTATCTATCTATCTATCTATCTATCTATCTATCTATCTATCTATCTATCTATCTATCTATCTATCTATCTATCTATCTATCTATCTATCTATCTATCTATCTATCTATCTATCTATCTATCTATCTATCTATCTATCTATCTATCTATCTATCTATCTATCTATCTATCTATCTATCTATCTATCTATCTATCTATCTATCTATCTATCTATCTATCTATCTATCTATCTATCTATCTATCTATCTATCTATCTATCTATCTATCTATCTATCTATCTATCTATCTATCTATCTATCTATCTATCTATCTATCTATCTATCTATCTATCTATCTATCTATCTATCTATCTATCTATCTATCTATCTATCTATCTATCTATCTATCTATCTATCTATCTATCTATCTATCTATCTATCTATCTATCTATCTATCTATCTATCTATCTATCTATCTATCTATCTATCTATCTATCTATCTATCTATCTATCTATCTATCTATCTATCTATCTATCTATCTATCTATCTATCTATCTATCTATCTATCTATCTATCTATCTATCTATCTATCTATCTATCTATCTATCTATCTATCTATCTATCTATCTATCTATCTATCTATCTATCTATCTATCTATCTATCTATCTATCTATCTATCTATCTATCTATCTATCTATCTATCTATCTATCTATCTATCTATCTATCTATCTATCTATCTATCTATCTATCTATCTATCTATCTATCTATCTATCTATCTATCTATCTATCTATCTATCTATCTATCTATCTATCTATCTACTACTAAAACTCTGCGGTCCAACATTCCGTATGTATATACGGAAGATTCCGTATGTTTGTACGGAAGATTCCGAAGATTTCTGTCCATAACTTACAAACCCTACTCCTCCCAGACGGTACACCAAAGCGCTACGATTTTTGTACCGCCATATTCACCATTAACATGGGCAACTATTGTAAGTACTTTCGTTCAAATTGAAGCTACCTTTTTAAAGCTAGAGAGATATTAAAGTTAAAATTTCTCATTTCTAACCCTTTTCTTGAAGGGGCTTCAGCGCGTGATGTCACAATGGCACCCGTGCACCAATGAGAGATCAGCTCGGTTTTAAATTTACATCTTCAGCTTGTGACGTCACAATGCTTGTGTGAGATTGTTGCAACATTGTTGCGAAAAGCAACTGCCAGTTTTTTAAAGTTGTGCAAGTCACTTAACATACACAGATCAGCATGGGGCCCCTATTCCCTCCCTCCCCCCCTTCCCCCCTCAACCCCTTCCTCCCCACTCCTTCCCACCTCCATCCCCACTCCCTCCCCCCCTCCTCCCCAACTCCCTCCCCACCTCCCTCACCCCTCCTCCCCTAACTCCTCCCTCCCTCCCCCTTCCCTCCCTCCCCTCCTCCCGGTTACAATAGAAACCCTACGAGGACGGGCCCAACGGGGAAAGAGGGGTACTGGGAAAAGGGGAGGTCCCCCTCCCTCCCCCCTTCCCCCATCCCATCCCCCCTCCCTCCCCTCTCCCTCCCCCTTCCCCCCCTTCCCCCCTTCCCTCCCCTCCTCCCTCCACACCTCCCTCCTCCCTCCCTCCCCTTCCCTCCCTCCCATCCTCCCAATGCTTGTTTGAGATGGGTGCTACAGTGAGAAGCACTATGTGACCGCGAATGTTTCGAAAAAAGCACTGAGAGTGTGTATGGGGGAGAGAGAGAATGGGGGGGGGGGGTCTGTGAATGGGGACTGGGGACAACAGGGGTCGTTGCGGAGGGGGCTTGGTGGTGGGGGAAAGAGGGGTACTGGGAAAAGGGGAGGTCCCACTTCCCCCCTCAACCCCATCCTCCCCCCTCCTTCCCACCTCCATCCCCACTCCCATCCCCACTCCCTCCCCCCCTCCCTCCCCCCTCAATCCCAACCTCCATCACCACTCAGCCCCTAACTCCCCCCCTCCCTCCTTCCCTCCATCCCACCCTCCCCCACTCCCTCCCCCCTCCCTCCACCATTCCATCCCTCTCCCCCTCCCCCCTCCTTCCACCCTCCCTCCCCCCCTCCCGGTTACAATGGAAACCCTACGGGGACGGGCCCAACGGGGAAAGAGGGGTACTGGGAAAAGGGGAGATCCCCCTCCCCTCCCCCCTACCCGCTCCCCCCTTCCCTCCCCCCTTCCCCCCTCCCCTCCCCCTCCCTCCCCCTCCCCTCCTCCCTCCACACCTCCCTCCACACCTCCCTCCCCCCTCCCTCCCGGTTACAATGGAAACCCTACGAGGACGGGCCCAACGGGGAAAGAGGGGTACTGGGAAAAGGGGAGGTCCCCCTTCCCCCCTCAACCCCTTCATCCCCCCTCCTTCCCACCTCCATCCCCACTCCCTGCCCCCTCCTCCCCCTCCCTCCCCAACTCCCTCCCCCTCCCTCCCCTCTAACTCCCCCCTCCCTCCTTCCCTCCATCCCTCCCTCCCCCAATCCCTCCCCCCTCCCTCCACCCTTCCATCCCTCTCCCCCTCCCCCCTCCTTCCACCCCCCCTCCCCCCTCCCCGTTACAATGGAAACCCTACGAGGACGGGCCCAACGGGGAAAGAGGGGTACTGGGAAAATGGGAGGTCCCCCTCACTACCCCCTTCCCCCTCCCCTCCCCCCTTCCCCTCCCTCCCCCTCCCCCCTACCCCCTCCCTCCCCTCCCCCTCCCTCCCCTCCCCTCCTCCCTCCACACCTCCCTCCTCCCTCCCTCCCCCTTCCCTCCCTCCCCTCCTCCCGGTTACAATGGAAACCCTACGAGGACGGGCCCAACGGGGAAAGAGGGGTACTGGGAAAATGGGAGGTCCCCCTCACTACCCCCTTCCCCCTCCCCTCCCCCCTTCCCCTCCCTCCCCCTCCCCCTACCCCCCTCCCTCCCCTCCCCCTCCCTCCCCTCCCCTCCTCCCTCCACACCTCCCTCCTCCCTCCCTCCCCCTTCCCTCCCTCCCCTCCTCCCGGTTACAATGGAAACCCTACGAGGACGGGCCCAACGGGGAAAGAGGGGTACTGGGAAAAGGGGAGATCCCCCTCCCTCCCCCTTCCCCCCTCCCCTCCCCCTCCCTCCCCCTTACCTCCCCCCCTACCCCCCTCCCTCCCCTCTCCCTCCCTCCTCCCCCTTCCCCCCTCCCCCCCTCCCCTCCCCCTCCCCTCCCCTCCTCCCTCCACACCTCCACACCTCCCTCCTCCCTCCCTCCCCCTTCCCTCCCTCCCCTCCTCCCGGTTACAATGGAAACCCTACGAGGACGGGCCCAATGGGGAAAGAGGGGTACTGGGAAAATGGGAGGTTCCCCTCCCTCCCCCCTCACTCCCCCTCCCTCCCTTCTCCCTCCCCCCCTCCCTCCCCCTCCCCTTCCCCCTCCCTCCCCTTCCCCCCTCCCTCCCCCTCCCCCCTACCCCCTTCCCTCCCCTCTCCCTCCCCCCCTTCCCCCCTCCCCTCCCCCCCTCCCTCCCCCTCCCCTCCCCCCTCCACACCTCCCTACTCCCTCCCTCGAAAAGCAACTAACAGAAGCACTAAGTAGCCGCGAATGTTTCAAAACCAGCACTTAACCGCGAATGTTTTTTTAAAAAGCACTTAACCGCGAATGTTTCAAAACAAGCAATTAAAAAGCACTTTTTTTTTAAAGCATTTTTTTTTATTCCAAGAGAATGGGGGGAGGTCTGAGAATGGGGACTGGGTAGGGGGACAACAGGGGTCGTTGCGGTGGGGGCTTGGTGGTGGGGGAAAGAGGGGTACTGGGAAAAGGGGAGGTCCCACTTCCCCCTCAACCTCTTCCTCCCCCCTCCTTCCCACCTCCATCCCCTCTCTCTCCCCCCTCAATCTCAACCTCCATCACCACTCAGCCCCTAACTCACCCCTCCCTCCTTCCCTCCATCCGACCCTCCCCCACTCCCTCCCCCCATCCCTCCACCCTTCCACCCCTCTCCCCCTCCCCCCTCCTTCCACCCTCCCTCCCCCCCTCCCGGTTACAATGGAAACCCTACGGGGACGGGCCCAACGGGGAAAGAGGGGTACTGGGAAAAGGGGAGTTCCCCCTCCCTCCCCTCCTCCCTCCCCTCCCCCCTACCACTCTTCCCCCCTCCCCCTCCCCTCCCCCCCTCCCTCCCCCTCCCCTCCTCCCTCCACACCTCCCTCCACACCTCCCTCCTCCCTCCCTCCCCCCCTCCCGGTTACAATGGAAACCCTACGAGGACGGGCCCAACGGGGAAAGAGGAGTACTGGGAAAAGGGGAGGTCCCCCTCCCTCCCCCTTCCCCCTCCCCTCTCCCTCCCCCTCCCTCCCCCTCCCCCCTACCCCCCTCCCTCCCCTCCCCCCTCCCCGTTACAATGGAAACCCTACGGGGACGGGACCAATGGGGAAAGAGGGGTACTGGGAAAAGGGGAGGTCCCCCTCCCTCCCCCCCTTCCCCCCTCCACTCCACCCTCCCTCCCCCCCTCCCTCCCCCTCCCCTGCTCCCTCCACACCTCCCTCCTCCCTCCCTCCCTCTTCCCTCCCTCCCATCCTCCCAGTTACAATGGAAACCCTACGAGGACGGGCCCAACGGGCCCACTCGGTCTAGTCTATCTATCTATATACTACTAAAACTCTGCGGTCCAACATTCCGTGTGTATGTACGCAAACATTCCGTGTGTATGTACGGAAGATTCCGAAGCCTTTGCTTGACGCTTAACTTACAAACCCTACTCCTCCTAGACGGTACGCCAAAGCGCTACGATTTTTGTACCGCCATATTCACCATTAACATGGGCAACTATTGTAAGTACTTTCGTTCAAATTGAAGCTACCTTTTTAAAGCTAGAGAGATATTAAAGTTTAAATTTTCATTTCTAACCCTTTTCTTGAAGGGGCTTCAGCGCGTGATGTCACAATGGCACCCGTGCACCAATGAAAGATCAGCTCGGTTTTAAATTTACATGATTTTTTTTCTGACCTTTTTTTTCAGGTCTTCAGCTTGTGACGTCACAATGCTTGTGTGAGGATAGTTGCAACATTGTTGCGAAAAGCAACTGCCAGTTTTTTAAAGTTGTGCAAGTCACTTAACATACACAGATCAGCATGGGGCCCCTATTCCCTCCCTCCCCCCCCTTCCCCCCTCAACCCCTTCCTCCCCACTCCTTCCCACCTCCATCCCCACTCCCTCCCCCCCTCCTCCCCAACTCCCTCCCCACCTCCCTCACCCCTCCTCCCCAAACTCACCCCCTCCCTCCTTCCCTCCATCCCTCCCCCCCGCCCTCCACCCTTCCATCCCTCTCCCCCTCCCCCCTCCTTCCACCCTCCCTCCCCCCCCTTCTGGTTACAAAGGAAACCCTACGGGGACGGGCCCAACGGGGAAAGAGGGGTAATGGGAAAAGGGGAGGTCCCCCTCCCTCCCCTTCCCCCCTCCCCTCCCCCCTCCCCCTCCCCCCTAACCCTCTCCCTCCCCCTCCTCCCCTCCCCCCCTCCCCTCCTCCCTCCACACCTCCCTCCTCCCTCCCTCCCCTCCTCCCGGTTACAATGGAAACACTACGAGGACGGGCCCAACGGGGAAAGAGGGGTACTGGGAAAAGGGGAGGTCCCCCTCTCTCCCCCCTTCCCCCATCCCATCCCCCATCCCTCCCCTCTCCCTCCCCCTTCCCCCGTTCCCCCCTCCCCTTCCCCCCTCCCTCCCCTCCTCCTTCCACACCTCTCTCCTCCCTCCCTCCCCTTCCCTCCCTCCCATCCTCCCAATGCTTGTTTGAGATGGGTGCTACATTGTTTCGAAAAGCACCACTAACAGATCGCAGAGAAGCACTATGCGACCGCGAATGTTTCAAAACAAGCACTTAAAAAGCACTTATCTTTTTTTAAAGTATTTTTTTTTATTGCAAGTCACTTAACATACACAGATCAGCATTGGGCCCCTATGCTCGTGGGCCACCGGGGCAAGTGTTTCGAAAAAAGCACTGAGAGTGTGTCTGGGGGAGAGAGAGAATGGGGGGGGGGGTCTGAGAATGGGGACTGGGGAGGGGGACAACAGGGGTCGTTGCGGAGGGGGCTTGGTGGTGGGGGAAAGAGGGGTACTGGGAAAAGGGGAGGTTCCACTTCCCCCCTCAACCCCTTCCTCCCCCCTCCTTCCCACCTCCATCCCCACTCGCTCCCCCCCTCCCTCCCCCCTCAATCCCAACCTCCATCACCACTCAGCCCCTAACTCCCCCCCTCCCTCCTTCCCTCCATCCCACCCTCCCGCACTCCCTCCCCCCTCCCTCCACCCTTCCATCCCTCTCCCCCTCCCCCCTCCTTCCACCCTCCCTCCCCCCTCCCGGTTACAATGGAAACCCTACGGGGACGGGCCCAACGGGGAAAGAGGGGTACTGGGAAAAGGGGAGATCCCCCTCCCTCCCCTCCCCCCTTCCCCCTCCCCCCTTCCCCCTCCCCTTCCCCCCTCCCCTCCCCCCCTCCCTCCCCCTCCCCTCCTCCCTCCACACCTCCCTCCTCCCTCCCTCCCCCCCTCCCGGTTACAATGGAAACCCTATGAGGACGGGCTCAACGGGGAAAGAGGGGTACTGGGAAAAGGGGAGGTCCTCCTTCCCCCCTCAACCCCTTCATCCCCCCTCCTTCCCACCTCCATCCCCACTCCCTCCCCCCCTCCTCCCCCTCCCCAACTCCCTCCCCCTCCCTCCCCCCTCCCCCCTAACTCCCCCCTCCCTCCTTCCCTCCATCCCTCCCTCCCCAATCCCTCCCCCCCTCCCTCCACCCTTCCATCCCTCTCCCCCCTCCTTCCACCCTCCCTCCCCCCCTCCCGGTTACAATTGAAACCCTACGAGGACGGGCCCAACGGGGAAAGAGGAGTACTGGGAAAAGGGGAGGTCCCCCTCAATCCCCTCCTCCCTCCCCTCTCCCTCCCCCTCCCTCCCCCTCCCCCCCCTTCCCCCTCCCTCCCCTCCCCTCCTCCCTCCACACCTCCCTCCTCCCTCCCTCCCCCTTCCCGCCCTCCCCTCCTCCCGGTTACAATGGAAACCCTACGAGGACGGGCCCAACGGGGAAAGAGGGGTACTGGGAAAAGGGGAGGTCCCCCTCCCTCCCACACCCCTACCCACCTCCCTCCCCTCTCCCTCCCCCCCTTCCCTCCTCCCTTCACCCCTCCCCCTCCCATCCCCCCCTCTCCCCCCTCCCTCCCCCCTACCCCCCTCCCTCCACTCTCCCTCCCCCCCCTCCCCTCCCCCTCCCTCCCCTCCTCCCTCCCCCTTCCCTCCCCCAACCCTCCCCCTTTCCTCCCCTCCCGGTTACAAAGGAAACCCTACGAGGACGGGCCCAACGGGCCCACTCGGTCTAGTATACTACTAAAACTCTGCGGTCCAACATTCCGTATGTATATACGGAAGATTCCGTATGTTTGTACGGAAGATTCCGAAGATTTCTGTCCATAACTTACAAACCCTACTCCTCCCAGACGGTACACCAAAGCGCTATGATTTTTGTACCGCCATATTCACCATTAACATGGGCAACTATTGTAAGTACTTTCGTTCAAATTGAAGCTACCTTTTTAAAGCTAGAGAGATATTAAAGTTAAAATTTCTCATTTCTAACCCTTTTCTTGAAGGGGCTTCAGCGCGTGATGTCACAATGGCACCCGTGCACCAATGAGAGATCAGCTCGGTTTTAAATTTACATCATTTTTTTTCTGTCCTTTTTTTTCAAGGTCTTCAGCTTGTGACGTCACAATGCTTGTGTGAGATGGTTTGCAACATTGTTGCGAAAAGCAACTGCCAGTTTTTTAAAGTTGTGCGAGTCACTTAACATACACAGATCAGCATGGGGCCCCTATTCCCTCCCTCCCCCCCCTTCCCCCCTCAACCCCTTCCTCCCCACTCCTTCCCACCTCCATCCCCACTCCCTCCCCCCCTCCTCCCCAACTCCCTCCCCACCTCCCTCACCCCTCCTCCCCTAACTCCCCCCCTCCCTCCTTCCCTCCATCCCTCCCCCCTCCCTCCACCCTTCCATCCCTCTCCCCCTCCCCCCTCCTTCCACCCTCCCTCCCCCCCTTCTGGTTACAAAGGAAACCCTACGGGGACGGGCCCAACGGGGAAAGAGGGGTACTGGGAAAAGGGGAGGTCCCCCTCCCTCCCCTTACCCCCTCCCCCATCCCCCTCCCCCATAACCCTCTCCCTCCCCCTTCCCCCCTCCCCTCCCCCCCTCCCCTCCTCCCTCCACACCTCCCTCCTCCCTCCCTCCCCTCCTCCCGGTTACAATGGAAACCCTACGAGGACGGGCCCAACGGGGAAAGAGGGGTACTGGGAAAAGGGGAGGTCCCCCTCCCTCCCCCCTTCCCCCATCCCATCCCCCCTCCCTCCCCTCTCCCTCCCCCTTCCCCCCGTTCCCCCCTCCCCTTCCCCCTCCCTCCCCTCCTCCCTCCACACCTCTCTCCTCCCTCCCTCCCCTTCCCTCCCTCCCATCCTCCCAATGCTTGTTTGAGATGGGTGCTACATTGTTTCGAAAAGCACCACTAACAGATCGCAGTGAGAAGCACTAAATGACCGTGGTCGTGAGAAGCACTAAATGACCGCGAATGTAGCAAAAACAGCACTTTAAACCACTTTAAACCACTGATTTCAAGTAGTCTTTTTTATTGCAAGTCACTTAACATACACAGATCAACATGGGGCCTCTATGCTCGTGGGCCACCGGGGCAAGTGTTGCGAAACAGCACTTGGAGTGTGTCTGGGGGAGAGAGAGAATGGGGGGGGGGGGGTCTGAGAATGGGGACTGGGGAGGGGGACAACAGGGGTCGTTGCGGAGGGGGCTTGGTGGTGGGGGAAAGAGGGGTACTGGGAAAATGGGAGGTCCCCCTTCACCCCTCAACCCCTTCCTTCCCACCTCCATCCCCACTCCCTCCCCCCTCCTCCCCCTCCCTCCCCAACTCCCTCCCCCTCCCTCCCCACCTCCCTCAAACCTCCCCCCTAACTCCCCCCCTCCCTCCTTCCCTCCATCCCTCCCTCCCCCAATCAATCCACCCTTCCATCCCTCTCCCCCTCCCCCCTCCTTCCATCCTCCCTCCCCCCTCCCGGTTACAATAGAAACCCTACGGGGACGGGCCCAACGGGGAAAGAGGGGTACTGGGAAAAGGGGAGGTCCCCCTCCCTCCCCTCCCCCTACCCCCTTCCCCCTCCCCTTCCCCCCTCCCCTCCCCCCCTCCCTCCCCCTCCCCTCCTCCCTCCACACCTCCCTCCACACCTCCCTCCCCCCCTCCCGGTTACAATGGAAACCCTATGAGGACGGGCCCAACGGGGAAAGAGGGGTACTGGGAAAAGGGGAGGGCCCCCTTCCCCCCTCAACCCCTTCATCCCCCCTCCTTCCCACCTCCATCCCCACTCCCTCCCCCCCTCCTCCCCCTCCCTCCCCAACTCCCTCCCCCCTCCCCACTAACTCCCCCCTCCCTCCATCCCTCCCTCCCCAAACCCTCCCCCCCTCCCTCCACCCTTCCATCCCTCTCCCCCCTCCTTCCACCCTCCCTCCCCCCCTCCCGGTTACAATTGAAACCCTACGAGGACGGGCCCAACGGGGAAAGAGGAGTACTGGGAAAAGGGGAGGTCCCCCTCCCTCCCCCCTTCCCCCATCCCATCCCCCCTCCCTCCCCTCTCCCTCTCCCTCCCCCTTCCCCCCTTCCCCCCTCCCCTTCCCCCCCTCCCCCCTCCCTCCCCTCCCCTCCTCCCTCCACACCTCCCTCCTCCCTCCCTCCCCCTTCCCGCCCTCCCCTCCTCCCGGTTACAATGGAAACCCTACGAGGACGGGCCCAACGGGGAAAGAGGGGTACTGGGAAAAGGGGAGGTCCCCCTCCCTCCCTCCCCCCTACCCACCTCCCTCCCCTCTCCCTCCCCCTTCCCTCCTCCCTCCCCCCCCCTCCCCCCTCCCATCCCCCCCTCTCCCCCCTCCGTCCCCCCTACCCCCCTCCCTCCCCTCTCCCTCCCCCTCCCCCCCCCTCCCTCCCCTCCTCCCTCCCCCTTCCCTCCCCCAACCCTCCCCCTTTCCTCCCCTCCCGGTTACAATGGAAACCCTACGAGGACGGGCCCAACGGGCCCACTCGGTCTAGTATAATACTAAAACTCTGCGGTCCAACATTCCGTATGTATATACGGAAGATTCCGTGTGTATGTACGGAAGATTCCGAAGATTTCTGTCCATAACTTACAAACCCTACTCCTCCCAGACGGTACACCAAAGCGCTACGATTTTTGTACCGCCGTATTCACCATTAACATGGGCAACTATTGTAAGTACTTTCGTTCAAATTGAAGCTACCTTTTTAAAGCTAGAGAGATATTAAAGTTTAAATTTTTCATTTCTAACCCTTTTCTTGAAGGGGCTTCAGCGCGTGATGTCACAATGGCACCCGTGCACCAATGAGAGATCAGCTCGCGATGGACAAGCGGCTGCTATTGGGTGTTTACTACTTTAAATTTACATAATATTATTTCTGACCTTTTTTTTCAAGGTCTTCAGCTTGTGGCGTCACAATGCTTGTGTGAGATGGTTGCAACATTGTTGCGAAAAGCAACTGCCAGTTTTATAAAGTTGTGCGAGTCACTTAACATACACAGATCAGCATGGGGCCCATATTCCCTCCCTTCCCCCCTCAACCCCTTCCTCCCCACTCCTTCCCACCTCCACCACCCCTCCCTCCCCCCCTTCCCCCCTCCCCTCCCCCCTCCCTCCCCCTCCACCCTCCACACCTCCCTCCCTCCCCCTTCCCTCCCTCCCCTCCTCCCGGTTACAATGGAAACCCTACGAGGACGGGCCCAACGGGGAAAGAGGGGTACTGGGAAAAGGGGAGGTCCCCCTCCCTCCCCTTCCCCTCCCCTCCCCCCCTACCCCTCTCCCTCCCCCCTCACCCCCCCCTCCCCCCCTCCCTCCCCCTCTCCCTCCCCCCACCCCCCCTTCCCCCCTCCCCTCCCCCCTCCCTCCCCCTCCCCTCCCTCCACACCTCCCTCCTCCCTCCCTCCCCTCCTCCCGGTTACAATGGAAACCCTACGAGGACGGGCCCAACGGGGAAAGAGGGGTACTGGGAAAAGGGGAGGTCCCCCTCACTCCCCCCTGCCCCATCCCATCCCCCCTCCCTCCCCTCTCCCGCCCCCTTCCCCCCCTCCCCTTCCCCCCTCCCTCCCCTCCTCCCTCCACACCTCCCTCCTCCCTCCCTCCCTCCCATCCTCCCAATGCTTGTGTGAGATGGTTGCAACATTGTTTCGAAAAGCAGCTGACAGAAGCACGAAGTAGCCGCGAATGTTTCAAAACCAGCACTTAACCGCGAATGTTTTTTAAAAAAGCACTTAACCGCGAATGTTTCAAAACAAGCAATTAAAAAGCACTTATTTGTTTTTAAGTATTTTTTTTTATTCCAAGAGAATGGGGGGGGGGTCTGAGAATGGGGACTGGGGAGGGGGACAACAGGGGTCGTTGCGGTGGGGGCTTGGTGGTGGGGGAAAGAGGGGTACTGGGAAAAGGGGAGGTCCCACTTCCCCCCTCAACCTCTTCCTCCCCCCTCCTTCCCACCTCCATCCCCACTCTCTCCCCCCTCAATCCCAACCTCCATCACCACTCAGCCCCTAACTCACCCGTCCCTCCTTCCCTCCATCCGACCCTCCCCCACTCCCTCCCCCCCTCCCTCCACCCTTCCACCCCTCTCCCCCTCCCCCCTCCTTCCACCCTCCCTCCCCCCCCTCCCGGTTACAATGGAAACCCTACGGGGACGGGCCCAACGGGGAAAGAGGGGTACTGGGAAAAGGGGAGGTCCACCTCCCTCCCCCCTCCCTCCCCCCTTCCCCCTCCCCTCCCCCCTCCCCTCTCCCTCCCCCTCCCTCCCCCTCCCTCCCCCTCCCCCCTACCCCCCTCCCTCCCCTCCCCCCTCCCTCCCCTCCCCTCCTCCCTCCACACCTCCCTCCTCCCTCCCTCCCCCTTCCCGCCCTCCCCTCCTCCCGGTTACAATGGAAACCCTACGAGGACGGGCCCAACGGGGAAAGAGGGGTACTGGGAAAAGGGGAGGTCCCCCTCCCTCCCTCCCCCCTACCCACCTCCCTCCCCTCTCCCTCCCCCCCTACCCTCCCCCCTTCCCCCCTCCCCCCTCCCATCCCCCCCTCTCCCCCCTCCCTCCCCCCTACCCCCCTCCCTCCCCTCTCCCTCCCCCCTCCCCCCTCCCCTCCCCCCCTCCCTCCCCTCCTCCCTCCCCCTTCCCTCCCCCAACCCTCCCCCTTTCCTCCCATCCCGGTTACAATGGAAACCCTACGTGGACGGGCCCAACGGGCCCACTCGGTCTAGTATAATACTAAAACTCTGCGGTCCAACATTCCGTATGTATATACGGAAGATTCCGTATGTATGTACGGAAGATTACAATAGTTGCCCATGTTTTCAAGGTCTTCAGCTTGTGACGTCGCAATGCTTGTGTGAGATGGTTGCAACATTGTTGCGAAAAGCAACAGCCAGTTTTTTAAAGTTGTGCGAGTCACTTAACATACACAGATCAGCATGGGGCCCCTATTCCCTCCCTCCCCCCCCCTTCCCCCCTCAACCCCTTCCTCCCCACTCCTTCCCACCTCCACCCCCCCTCCCTCCCCCCCTTCCCCCCTCCCCTCCCCCCTCCCTCCCCCTCCACACCTCCCTCCCTCCCCCTTCCCTCCCTCCCCTCCTCCCGGTTACAATGGAAACCCTACGAGGACGGGCCCAACGGGGAAAGAGGGGTACTGGGAAAAGGGGAGGTCCCCCTCCCTCCCCTTCCCCCTCCCCTCCCCCCCTACCCCTCTCCCTCCCCCCTCCCCCCCTCCCTCCCCCTCTCCCTCCCCCCCCTCCCCCCTTCCCCCCTCCCCTCCCCCCTCCCTCCCCCTCCCCTCCCTCCACACCTCCCTCCTCCCTCCCTCCCCCTTCCCCTCCCTCCCCTCCTCCCGGTTACAATGGAAACCCTACGAGGACGGGCCCAACGGGGAAAGAGGGGTACTGGGAAAAGGGGAGGTCCCCCTCCCTCCCCCCTTCCCCCATCCCATCCCCCCTCCCTCCCCTCTCCCGCCCCCTTCCCCCCCTCCCCTTCCCCCCTCCCTCCCCCTCCCCCCTACCCCCCTCCCTCCCCTCCCCCCTCCCTCCCCTCCCCCTCCTCCCTCCACACCTCCCTCCTCCCTCCCTCCCCCTTCCCGCCCTCCCCTCCTCCCGGTTACAATGGAAACCCTACGAGGACGGGCCCAACGGGGAAAGAGGGGTACTGTGAAAAGGGGAGGTCCCCCTCCAACATTCCGTATGTATGGATGTATATGTGTATGTACGGAAGATTCCGAACAGTTTCTGTCCATAACTTACAAACCCTACTCCTCCCAGACGGTACACCAAAGCGCTACGATTTTTGTACCGCCATATTCACCATTAACGTGGGCAACTATTGTAAGTACTTTCGTTCAAATTGAAGCTACCTTTTTAAAGCTAGAGAGATATTAAAGTTTAAATTTTCATTTCTAACCCTTTTCTTGAAGGGGCTTCAGCGCGTGATGTCACAATGGCACCCGTGCACCAATGAGAGATCAGCTCGGTTTTAAATTTACATCTTCAGCTTGTGACGTCACAATGCTTGTGTGAGATTGTTGCAACATTGTTGCGAAAAGCAACTGCCAGTTTTTTAAAGTTGTGCAAGTCACTTAACATACACAGATCAGCATGGGGCCCCTATTCCCTCCCTCCCCCCCTTCCCCCCTCAACCCCTTCCTCCCCACTCCTTCCCACCTCCATCCCCACTCCTTCCCCCCCTCCTCCCCACTCCCTCCCCACCTCCCTCACCCCTCCTCCCCTAACTCCCCCCCCCCTCCCTCCTTCCCTCCATCCTCCCCCCCCTCCCTCCACCCTTCCATCCCTCTCCCCCTCCCCCCTCCTTCCACCCTCCCTCCCCCCCTTCTGGTTACAAAGGAAACCCTACGGGGACGGGCCCAACGGGGAAAGAGGGGTACTGGGAAAAGGGGAGGTCCAGCTCCCTCCCCTTCCCCCCTCCCCTCCCCCCTCCCCCTCCCCCCTAACCCCCCTCCTCCCCAACTCCCTCCCCACCTCCCTCACCCCTCCTCCCCTAACTCCCCCCCCCCTCCCTCCTTCCCTCCATCCTCCCCCCCCCTCCCCTCCCCCCTCCCCCTCCCCCCTAACCCTCTCCCTCCCCCCTTCCCCCCTCCCCTCCCCCCCTCCCCTCCTCCCTCCACACCTCCCTCCTCCCTCCCTCCCCTCCTCCCGGTTACAATGGAAACCCTACGAGGACGGGCCCAACGGGGAAAGAGGGGTACTGGGAAAAGGGGAGGTCCCCCTCCCTCCCCCCTTCCCCCATCCCTTCCCCCATCCCATCCCCCTCCCTCCCCTCTCCCTCCCCCTTCCCCCCGTTCCCCCCTCCCCTTCCCCCCTCCCTCCACACCTCTCTCCTCCCTCCCTCCCCTTCCCTCCCTCCCATCCTCCCAATGCTTGTTTGAGATGGGTGCTACATTGTTTCGAAAAGCACCACTAACAGATCGCAGTGAGAAGCACAATGTGACCGCGAATGTTTCAAAACAAGCACTTAAAAAGCACTTATCTTTTTTTAAATATTTTTTTTTATTGCAAGTCACTTAACATACACAGATCAGCATTGGGCCCCTATGCTCGTGGGGCCACCGGGGCAAGTGTTTCGAAAAAAGCACTGAGAGTGTGTCTGGGGGAGAGAGAGAATGGGGGGGGGGTCTGAGAATGGGGACTGGGGAGGGGGACAACAGGGGTCGTTGCGGAGGGGGCTTGGTGGTGGGGGAAAGAGGGGTACTGGGAAAAGGGGAGTTCCACTTCCCCCCTCAACCCCTTCCTCCCCCCTCCTTCCCACCTCCATCCCCACTCGCTCCCCCCCTCCCTCCCCCCTCAATCCCAACCTCCATCACCACTCAGCCCCTAACTCCCCCCCTCCCTCCTTCCCTCCATCCCACCCTCCCCCACTCCCTGCCCCCTCCCTCCACCCTTCCATCCCTCTCCCCCTCCCACCTCCTTCCACCCTCCCTCCCCCCCCCTCCCGGTTACAATGGAAACCCTACGGGGACGAGCCCAACGGGAAAGAGGGGTACTGGGAAAAGGGAGATCCCCCTCCTCCCCTCCCCCTACCCTCTTCCCCCCTCCCTTCCCCCTCCCCTCCCCCCTCCCCTCCCCCTCCCCTCCTCCCTCCACACCTCCCTCCTCCCTCCCCCCCTCCCGGTTACAATGGAAACCCTATGAGGACAGGCCCAACGGGGAAAGAGGGGTACTGGGAAAAGGGGAGGTCCCCCTTCCCCCCTCAACCCCTTCATCCCCCCTCCTTCCCACCTCCATCCCCACTCCCTCCCCCCCCTCCTCCCCCCTCCCTCCCCAACTCCCTCCCCCCTCCCCCCTAACTCCCCCCTCCCTCCTTCCCTCCCTCCCCAATCCCTCCCCCCCCTCCCTCCACCCTTCCATCCCTCTCCCCCCCTCCTTCCACCCTCCCTCCCCCCCTCCCGGTTACAATTGAAACCCTACGAGGACGGGCCCCAACGGGGAAAGAGGAGTACTGGGAAAAGGGGAGGTCCCCCTCCCTCCCCCCTTCCCCCTCCCCTCCCCCTCCCCTCTCCCTCCCCCTCCCCCCTACCCCCCTCCCTCCCCTCCCCCCTCCCTCCCCTCCCCTCCTCCCTCCACACCTCCCTCCTCCCTCCCTCCCCCTTCCCGCCCTCCCCCTCCTCCCGGTTACAATGGAAACCCTACGAGGACGGGCCCAACGGGGAAAGAGGGGTACTGGGAAAAGGGGAGGTCCCCCTCCCTCCCTCCCCCCTACCCACCTCCCTCCCCTCTCCCTCCCCCCCCTTCCCTCCTCCCTTCCCCCCTCCCATCCCCCCTCTCCCTCCCTCCCTCCCCCCTCCCCCCCTCCCTCCCCTCTCCCTCCCCCCTCCCCCCCCTCCCCTCCCCCCCTCCCCTCCCCCTCCCTCCCCTCCTCCCCTCCCCCTTCCCTCCCCCAACCCTCCCCCTTTCCTCCCCTCCCGGTTACAATGGAAACCCTACGAGGACGGGCCCCAACGGGCCCACTCGGTCTAGTCTATCTATATACTACTAAAACTCTGCGGTCCAACATTCCGTGTGTATGTCGCAAACATTCCGTGTGTATGTACGGAAGATTCCGAAGCGTCTTTGCTTGACGCTTAACTTACAAACCCTACTCTCCTAGACGGTACGCCAAAGCGCTACGATTTTTGTACCGCCATATTCACCATTAACATGGGCAACTATTGTAAGTACTTTCGTTCAAATTGAAGCTACCTTTTTAAAGCTAGAGAGATATTAAAGTTTAAATTTTCATTTCTAACCCTTTTCTTGAAGGGGCTTCAGCGCGTGATGTCACAATGGCACCCGTGCACCAATGAGAGATCAGCTCGGATTTAAATTTACATGATTTTTTTTCTGACCTTTTTTTTCAAGGTCTTCAGCTTGTGACGTCACAATGCTTGTGTGAGGATAGTTGCAACATTGTTGCGAAAAGCAACTGCCAGTTTTTTAAAGTTGTGCAAGTCACTTAACATACACAGATCAGCATGGGGCCCCTATTCCCTCCTCCCCCCCTTCCCCCCTCAACCCCTTCCTCCCCACTCCTTCCCACCTCCATCCCCACTCCCTCCCCCCCTCCTCCCCAACTCCCTCCCCACCTCCCTCACCCCTCCTCCCCTAACTCCCCCCCTCCCTCCTTCCCTCCATCCCTCCCCCCGCCCTCCACCCTTCCATCCCCTCTCCCCCTCCCCCCTCCTTCCACCCTCCCTCCCCCCTTCTGGTTACAAAGGAAACCCTACGGGGACGGGCCCAACGGGGAAAGAGGGGTACTGGGAAAAGGGGAGGTCCCCCTCCCTCACCTCCCCCCCTCCCCTCCCCCCTCCCCCTCCCCCCTAACCCTCTCACTCCCCCTCCTCCCCATCCCCCTCCCCTCCTCCTCCACACCTCCCTCCTCCCTCCCTCCCCTCCTCCCGGTTACAATGGAAACCCTACGAGGACGGGCCCAACGGGGAAAGAGGGGTACTGGAAAAGGGGAGGTCCCACTTCCCCTCAACCTCTTCCTCCCCCCTCCTTCCCACCTCCATCCCCACTCTCTCCCCCCTCAATCCCAACCTCCATCTCCACTCAGCCCTAACTCACCCCTCCCTCCTTCCCTCCATCCGACCTCCCCACTCCCTCCACCCTTTCCACCCCTCTCCCCCTCCTTCCACCCTCCCTCCCCCCCCTCCCGGTTACAATGGAAACCCTACGGGGACGGGCCCAACGGGGAAAGAGGGGTACTGGGAAAAGGGGAGTTCCCCTCCCTCCCCTCCTCCCTCCCCTCCCCCCTACCCCTCTTCCCCCTACCCCTCTTCCCCCCTCCCTCTCCCCTCCCCCCTCCCTCCCCCCTCCCCTCCTCCCTCCACACCTCCCTCCACACCTCCCTCCTCCCTCCCTCCCCCCCTCCCGGTTACAATGGAAACCCTACGAGGACGGGCCCAACGGGGAAAGAGGAGTACTGGGAAAAGGGGAGGTCCCCCTCCCTCCCCCCTTCCCCCTCCCCTCCCCCATCCCCTCTCCCTCCCCCTCCCTCCCCCTCCCCCCCTACCCCCCTCCCTCCCCTCCCCCTCCCTCCCCTCCCCTCCTCCCTCCACACCTCCCTCCTCCCTCCCTCCCCCTTCCCGCCCTCCCCTCCTCCCGGTTACAATGGAAACCCTACGAGGACGGGCCCAACGGGAAAGAGGGGTACTGGGAAAAGGGGAGGACCCCCTCCCTCCCTCCCCCCTACCCACCTCCCTCCCCTCTCCCTCCCCCCCTTCCCTCCTCCCTTCCCCCTCCCCTCCCCCCTCCCATCCCCCCCTCTCCCCCCTCTCTCCCCCCTACCCCCCTCCCTCCCCTCTCCCTCCCCCCTCCCCCCCTCCCCTACCCCCTCCCTCCCCTCCTCCCTCCCCCTTCCCTCCCTCAACCCTCCCCCTTTCCTCCCCTCCCGGTTACAATGGAAACCCTACGAGGACGGGCCCAACGGGCCCACTCGGTCTAGTATACTACTAAAACTCTGCGGTCCAACATTCCGTATGTATGTGTGTATGTGTGTATGTGTGTATGTGTGTATGTGTGTATATACGGAAGATTCCGAAGTGTCTTTCTTGACGCTTAACTTACAAACCCTACTCCTCCTAGACTTTTTGTGCCGCCGTATTCACCATTAACATGGGCAACTATTGTAAGTACTTTCGTTCAAATTGAAGCTACCTTTTTAAAGCTAGAGAGATATTAAAGTATAAAATTTCATTTCTAACCCTTTTCTTGAAGGGCTTCAGCGCGTGATGTCACAATGGCACCCGTGCACCAATGAGAGATCAGCTCGGTTTTAAATTTACATATTTTTTTTCTGACCTTTTTTTCAAGGTCTTCAGCTTGTGACGTCACAATGCTTGTGTGAGATGGTTGCAACATTGTTGCGAAAAGCAACTGCCAGTTTTTTAAAGTTGTGCAAGTCACTTAACATACACAGATCAGCATGGGGCCCCTATTCCCTCCCTCCCCCCCTCCTCCCCTCAACCCCTTCCTCCCCACTCCTTCCCACCTCCATCCCCACTCCCTCCCCCCCCTCCTCCCCAACTCCCTCCCCACCTCCCTCACCCCTCCTCCCTAACTCCCCCCCCTCCCTCCTTCCCTCCATCCCTCCCCCCCTCCCTCCACCCTTCCATCCCTCTCCCCCTCCCCCCTCCTTCCACCCTCCCTCCCCCCTTCTGGTTACAAAGGAAACCCTACGGGGACGGGCCCAACGGGGAAAGAGGGGTACTGGGAAAAGGGGAGGTCCCCCTCCCTCCCCTTGCCCCCTCCCCTCCCCCCTCCCCCCTAACCCTCTCCCTCCCCCTTCCCCCCTCCCCTCCCCCCCTCCCCTCCTCCCTCCACACCTCCCTCCTCCCTCCCTCCCCTCCTCCCGGTTACAATGGAAACCCTACGAGGACGGGCCCAACGGGGAAAGAGGGGTACTGGGAAAAGGGGAGGTCCCCCTCCCTCCCCCCTTCCCCATCCCATCCCCCCTCCTCCCCTTCCCCCCGTTCCCCCCTCCCCTTCCCCCTCCCTCCCCTCCTCCCTCCACACCTCTCTCCTCCCTCCCTCCCCTTCCTCCCTCCCATCCTCCCTAACTCCCCCCCTCCCTCCTTCCCTCCATCCCTCCCTCCCCCAATCAATCCACCCTTCCATCCCTCTCCCCCTCCCCCATTCTTCCATCCCCCCTCCCCCCTCCCGGTTACAATAGAAACCCTACGGGGACGGGCCCAACGGGAAAGAGGGTACTGGGAAAAGGGGAGGTCCCCCTCCTCCCCTCCCCCCTCCCCCCTTCCCCCTCCCCTTCCCCCCTCCCCCTCCCCCCCTCCCTCCCCCTCCCCTCCTCCCTCCACACCTCCCTCCACACCTCCCTCCCCCCCTCCCGGTTACAATGGAAACCCTATGAGGACGGGCCCAACGGGGAAAGAGGGGTACTGGGAAAAGGGGAGGTCCCCCTTCCCCCCTCAACCCCTTCATCACCCCTCCTTCCCACCTCCATCCCCACTCCCTCCCCCCCTCCTCCCCCTCCCTCCCCAACTCCCTCCCCCCTCCCCCCTAACTCCCCCCTCCCTCCATCCCTCCCTCCCCAATCCCTCCCCCCTCCCTCCACCCTTCCATCCCTCTCCCCCCTCCTTCCACCCTCCCTCCCTCCCTCCCGGTTACAATTGAAACCCTACGAGGACGGGCCCAACGGGAAAGAGGAGTACTGGGAAAAGGGGAGGTCCCCCTCCCTCCCCCCCTTCCCCCATCCCATCCCCCCTCCCTCCCCTCTCCCTCTCCCTCCCCCTTCCCCCTTCCCCCCTCCCCTTCCCCCCTCCCCCCTCCCTCCCCTCCCCTCCTCCCTCCACACCTCCCTCCTCCCTCCCTCCCCCTTCCCGCCCTCCCCTCCTCCCGGTTACAATGGAAACCCTACGAGGACGGGCCCAACGGGGAAAGAGGGGTACTGGGAAAAGGGGAGGTCCCCCTCCCTCCCTCCCCCCTACCCACCTCCCTCCCCTCTCCCTCCCCCCCTTCCCTCCTCCCTCCCCCCTCCCCTCCCCCTCCCATCCCCCCTCTCCCCCCTCCCTCCCCCCTACCCCCCTCCCTCCCCTCTCCCTCCCCCCTCCCCTCCCCCCCTCCCTCCCCCCCTCCTCCCTCCCCCTTCCCTCCCCCAACCCTCCCCCTTTCCTCCCCTCCCGGTTACAATGGAAACCCTACGAGGACGGGCCCAACGGGCCCACTCGGTCTAGTATAATACTAAAACTCTGCGGTCCAACATTCCGTATGTATGTATGTATATTGTGTATGTACGGAAGATTCCGAAGAGTTTCTGTCCATAACTTACAAACCCTACTCCTCCCAGACGGTACACCAAAGCGCTACGATTTTTGTACCGCCATATTCACCATTAACGTGGGCAACTATTGTAAGTACTTTCGTTCAAATTGAAGCTACCTTTTTAAAGCTAGAGAGATATTAAAGTTTAAATATTCATTTCTAACCTTTTCTTGAAGGGGCTTCAGCGCGTGATGTCACAATGGCACCCGTGCACCAATGAGAGATCAGCTCGGTTTTAAATTTACATCTTCAGCTTGTGACGTCACAATGCTTGTGTGAGATTGTTGCAACATTGTTGCGAAAAGCAACTGCCAGTTTTTTAAAGTTGTGCAAGTCACTTAACATACACAGATCAGCATGGGGCCCCTATTCCCTCCCTCCCCCCCTTCCCCCCTCAACCCCTTCCTCCCACTCCTTCCCACCTCCATCCCCCACTCCCTCCCCCCCTCCTCCCAACTCCCTCCCCCACCTCCCTCACCCCTCCTCCCCTAACTCCCCCCCCTCCCTCCTTCCCTCCATCATCCCCCCCCTCCCTCCACCCTTCCATCCCTCTCCCCCTCCCCCCTCCTTCCACCCTCCCTGCACCCCTTCTGGTTACAAAGGAAAACCTACGGGGACGGGCCCAACGGGAAAGAGGGGTACTGGGAAAAGGGGAGGTCCCCCTCCCTCCCCTTCCCCCTCCCCTTCCCCCCTCCCCTCCCCCCTCCCCCTCCCCCCTCCACACCTCCCTCCTCCCTCCCTCCCCTCCTCCCGGTTACAATGGAAACCCTACGAGGACGGGCCCAACGGGGAAAGAGGGGTACTGGGAAAAGGGGAGGTCCCCCTCCCTCCCCCCTTCCCCCATCCATTCCCCCATCCCATCCCCCCTCCCTCCCCTCTCCCTCCCCCTTCCCCCCGTTCCCCCCTCCCCTTCCCCCCTCCCTCCACACCTCTCTCCTCCCTCCCTCCCCTTCCCTCCCTCCCATCCTCCCAATGCTTGTTTGAGATGGGTGCTATATTGTTTCGAAAAGCACCACTAACAGATCGCAGTGAGAAGCACTATGTGACCGCGAATGTTTCAAAACAAGCACTTAAAAAGCACTTATCTTTTTTTAAATATTTTTTTTTATTGCAAGTCACTTAACATACACAGATCAGCATTGGGCCCCTATGCTCGTGGGCCACCGGGGCAAGTGTTTCGAAAAAAGCACTGAGAGTGTGTCTGGGGGAGAGAGGAATGGGGGGGGGTCTGAGAATGGGGACTGGGGGAGGGGGACAACAGGGGTCGTTGCGGAGGGGGCTTGGTGGTGGGGAAAGAGGGGTACTGGGAAAAGGGGAGGTTCCACTTCCCCCCTCAACCCCTTCCTCCCCCCTCCTTCCCACCTCCATCCCCACTCGCTCCCCCCCCTCCCTCCCCCCTCAATCCCAACCTCCATCACCACTCAGCCCCTAACTCCCCCCCTCCCTCCTTCCCTCCATCCCACCCTCCCCCACTCCCTGCCCCCTCCCTCCACCCTTCCATCCCTCTCCCCCTCCCACCTCCTTCCACCCTCCCTCCCCCCCTCCCGGTTACAATGGAAACCCTACGGGGACGAGCCCAACGGGGAAAGAGGGGTACTGGGAAAAGGGGAGATCCCCCTCCCTCCCCTCCCCCTACCCCCTTCCCTCCATCCCTCCCCCCCGCCCTCCACCCTTCCATCCCTCTCCCCCTCCCCACTCCTTCCACCCTCCCTCCCCCCCCCTTCTGGTTACAAAGGAAACCCTACGGGGACGGGCCCAACGGGGAAAGAGGGGTACTGGGAAAAGGGGAAGTCCCCCTCCCTCCCCTTCTCCCCTCCCCCCTCCCCTCCCCCTCCCCCTCCCCCCTAACCCTCTCCCCTCCCCCCCTCCCCTCCTCCCTCCACACCTCCCTCCTCCCTCCCTCCCCTCCTCCCGGTTACAATGGAAACCCTACGAGGACGGGCCCAACGGGGAAAGAGGGGTACTGGGAAAAGGGGAGGTCCCCCTCCCTCCCCCCTTCCCCCATCCCATCCCCCCTCCCTCCCCTCCTCCCCCTCCCCCCTTCCCCCGTTCCCCCCTCCCCTTCCCCCCTCCCTCCCCTCCTCCTTCCACACCTCTCTCCTCCCTCCCTCCCCTTCCCTCCCTCCCATCCTCCCAATGCTTGTTTGAGATGGGTGCTACATTGTTTCGAAAAGCACCACTAACAGATCGCAGTGAGAAGCACTATGCGACCGCGAATGTTTCAAAACAAGCACTTAAAAAGCACTTATCTTTTTTTAAAGTATTTTTTTTTTATTGCAAGTCACTTAACATACACAGATCAGCATTGGGCCCCTATGCTCGTGGGCCACCGGGGCAAGTGTTTCGAAAAAAGCACTGAGAGTGTGTCTGGGGGAGAGAGAGAATGGGGGGGGTCTGAGAATGGGGACTGGGGAGGGGGACAACAGGGGTCGTTGCGGAGGGGGCTTGGTGGTGGGGGAAAGAGGGGTACTGGGAAAAGGGGAGGTTCCACTTCCCCCCTCAACCCCTTCCTCCCCCCTCCTTCCCACCTCCATCCCCACTCGCTCCCCCCTCCCTCCCCCCTCAATCCCAACCTCCATCACCACTCAGCCCCTAACTCCCCCCCTCCCTCCTTCCCTCCATCCCACCCTCCCGCACTCCCTCCCCCCTCCCTCCACCCTTCCATCCCTCTCCCCCTCCCCCTCCTTCCACCCTCCCTCCCCCCCTCCCGGTTACAATGGAAACCCTACGGGGACGGGCCCAACGGGGAAAGAGGGGTACTGGGAAAAGGGGAGATCCCCCTCCCTCCCCTCCCCCCTTCCCCCTCCCCTTCCCCCCTCCCCTCCCCCCCCTCCCTCCCCTCCCCTCCTCCCTCCACACCTCCCTCCTCCCTCCCTCCCCCCCTCCCGGTTACAATGGAAACCCTATGAGGACGGGCTCAACGGGGAAAGAGGGGTACTGGGAAAAGGGGAGGTCCTCCTTCCCCCCTCAACCCCTTCATCCCCCCTCCTTCCCACCTCCATCCCCACTCCCTCCCCCCCTCCTCCCCCTCCCCAACTCCCTCCCCCTCCCTCCCCCCTCCCCCCTAACTCCCCCCTCCCTCCTTCCCTCCATCCCTCCCTCCCCAATCCCTCCCCCCCTCCCTCCACCCTTCCATCCCTCTCCCCCCTCCTTCCACCCTCCCTCCCCCCCTCCCCGTTACAATTGAAACCCTACCAGGACGGGCCCAACGGGGAAAGAGGAGTACTGGGAAAAGGGGAGGTCCCCCTCAATCCCCTCCTCCCTCCCCTCTCCCTCCCCCTCCCTCCCCCTCCCCCCCCTCCCCCCTCCCTCCCCTCCCCTCCTCCCTCCACACCTCCCTCCTCCCTCCCTCCCCCTTCCCGCCCTCCCCTCCTCCCGGTTACAATGGAAACCCTACGAGGACGGGCCCAACGGGGAAAGAGGGGTACTGGGAAAAGGGGAGGTCCCCCTCCCTCCCTCCCCCCTACCCACCTCCCTCCCCTCTCCCTCCCCCCCTTCCCTCCTCCCTTCACCCCTCCCCCCTCCCATCCCCCCCTCTCCCCCCTCCCTCCCCCCTACCCCCCTCCCTCCCCTCTCCCTCCCCCCCTCCCCTCCCCCCTCCCTCCCCTCCTCCCTCCCCCTTCCCTCCCCCAACCCTCCCCCTTTCCTCCCCTCCCGGTTACAATGGAAACCCTACGAGGACGGGCCCAACGGGCCCACTCGGTCTAGTATACTACTAAAACTCTGCGGTCCAACATTCCGTGTGTATGTACGCAAACATTCCGTGTGTATGTACGGAAGATTCCGAAGCGTCTTTGCTTGACGCTTAACTTACAAACCCTACTCCTCCTAGACGGTACGCCAAAGCGCTACGATTTTTGTACCGCCATATTCACCATTAACATGGGCAACTATTGTAAGTACTTTCGTTCAAATTGAAGCTACCTTTTTAAAGCTAGAGAGATATTAAAGTATAAATTTTCATTTCTAACCCTTTTCTTGAAGGGGCTTCAGCGCGTGATGTCACAATGGCACCCGTGCACCAATGAGAGATCAGCTCGGTTTTAAATTTACATGATTTTTTTTCTGACCTTTTTTTTTCAAGGTCTTCAGCTTGTGACGTCACAATGCTTGTGTGAGGATAGTTGCAACATTGTTGCGAAAAGCAACTGCCAGTTTTTTAAAGTTGTGCGAGTCACTTAACATACACAGATCAGCATGGGGCCCCTATTCCCTCCCTCCCCCCCCTTCCCCCCTCAACCCCTTCCTCCCCACTCCTTCCCACCTCCATCCCCACTCCCTCCCCCCCTCCTCCCCAACTCCCTCCCCACCTCCCTCACCCCTCCTCCCCTAACTCCCCCCCACCCTCCTTCCCTCCATCCCTCCCCCCCGCCCTCCACCCTTCCATCCCTCTCCCCCCTCCCCCCTCCTTCCACCCTCCCTCCCCCCTTCTGGTTACAAAGGAAACCCTACGGGGACGGGCCCAACGGGGAAAGAGGGGTACTGGGAAAAGGGGAGGTCCCCCTCCCTCCCCTTCCCCCCTCCCCTCCCCCCTCCCCCTCCCCCCTAACCCTCTCCCTCCCCTCCTCCCCTACCCCCCTCCCCTCCTCCCTCCACACCTCCCTCCTCCCTCCCTCCCCTCCTCCCGGTTACAATGGAAACCCTACGAGGACGGGCCCAACGGGGAAAGAGGGGTACTGGGAAAAGGGGAGGTCCCCCTCCCTCCCCCCTTCCCCCATCCCATCCCCCCTCCCTCCCCTCTCCCTCCCCCTTCCCCCGTTCCCCCCTCCCCTTCCCCCCTCCCTCCCCTCCTCCTTCCACACCTCTCTCCTCCCTCCCTCCCCTTCCCTCCCTCCCATCCTCCCAATGCTTGTTTGAGATGGGTGCTACATTGTTTCGAAAAGCACCACTAAGAGATCGCAGTGAGAAGCACTATGCGACCGCGAATGTTTCAAAACAAGCACTTAAAAAGCACTTATCTTTTTTTAAAGTATTTTTTTTTATTGCAAGTCACTTAACATACACAGATCAGCATTGGGCCCCTATGCTCGTGGGCAAGTGTTTCGAAAAAAGCACTGAGAGTGTGTCTGGGGGAGAGAGAGAATGGGGGGGGGTCTGAGAATGGGGACTGGGGAGGGGGACAACAGGGGTCGTTGCGGAGGGGGCTTGGTGGTGGGGGAAAGAGGGGTACTGGGAAAAGGGGAGGTTCCACTTCCCCCCTCAACCCCTTCCTCCCCCTCCTTCCCACCTCCATCCCCACTCGCTCCCCCCTCCCTCCCCCTCAATCCCAACCTCCATCACCACTCAGCCCCTAACTCCCCCCCTCCCTCCTTCCCTCCATCCCACCCTCCCGCACTCCCTCCCCCCTCCCTCCACCCTTCCATCCCTCTCCCCCTCCCCCCTCCTTCCACCCTCCCTCCCCCCTCCCAGTTACAATGGAAACCCTACGGGGACGGGCCCAACGGGGAAAGAGGGGTACTGGGAAAAGGGGAGATCCCCCTCCCTCCCCTCCCCCCTCCACCCTTCCCCCTCCCCTTCCCCCCTCCCCTCCCCCCCTCCCTCCCCCTCCCCTCCTCCCTCCACACCTCCCTCCTCCCTCCCTCCACACCTCCCCCCTCCCTCCCTCCCCCCCTCCCGGTTACAATGGAAACCCTATGAGGACGGGCTCAACGGGGAAAGAGGGGTACTGGGAAAAGGGGAGGTCCTCCTTCCCCCCTCAACCCCTTCATCCCCCCTCCTTCCCACCTCCATCCCCACTCCCTCCCCCCCTCCTCCCCCTCCCCAACTCCCTCCCCCTCCCTCCCCCCTCCCCCCTAACTCCCCCCTCCCTCCTTCCCTCCATCCCTCCCTCCCCAATCCCTCCCCCCCTCCCTCCACCCTTCCATCCCTCTTCCCCCTCCTTCCACACCTCAATCCCCTCCTCCCTCCCCTCCCTCCCCCTCCCCCCCTCCCCCCTCCCTCCCCTCCCCTCCTCCCTCCACACCTCCCTCCTCCCTCCCTCCCCCTTCCCGCCCTCCCCTCCTCCCGGTTACAATGGAAACCCTACGAGGACGGGCCCAATGGGGAAAGAGGGGTACTGGGAAAAGGGGAGGTCCCCCTCCCTCCCTCCCCCCTACCCACCTCCCTCCCCTCTCCCTCCCCCCCTTCCCTCCTCCCTTCACCCCTCCCCCCTCCCATCCCCCCCCCTCTCCCCCTCCCTCCCCCCTACCCCTCTCCCTCCCCTCTCCCTCCCCCCCCCCTCCCCTCCCCCCTCCCTCCCCTCCTCCCTCCCCCTTCCCTCCCCCAACCCTCCCCCTTTCCTCCCCTCCCGGTTACAATGGAAAGCCTACGAGGACGGGCCCAACGGGCCCACTCGGTCTAGTCTATCTATATACTACTAAAACTCTGCGGTCCAACATTCCGTATGTATATACGGAAGATTCCGTATGTTTGTACGGAAGATTCCGAAGATTTCTGTCCATAACTTACAAACCCTACTCCTCCCAGACGGTACACCAAAGCGCTACGATTTTTGTACCGCCATATTCACCATTAACATGGGCAACTATTGTAAGTACTTTCGTTCAAATTGAAGCTACCTTTTTAAAGCTAGAGAGATATTAAAGTTAAAATTTCTCATTTCTAACCCTTTTCTTGAAGGGGCTTCAGCGCGTGATGTCACAATGGCACCCGTGCACCAATGAGAGATCAGCTCGGTTTTAAATTTACATCTTCAGCTTGTGACGTCACAATGCTTGTGTGAGATTGTTGCAACATTGTTGCGAAAAGCAACTGCCAGTTTTTTAAAGTTGTGCAAGTCACTTAACATACACAGGTCAGCATGGGGCCCCTATTCCCTCCCTCCCCCCCTTCCCCCCTCAACCCCTTCCTCCCCACTCCTTCCCTCCTCCATCCCCACTCCCTCCCCCCCCTATTCCCTCCCTCCCCCCCTTCCCCCCTCAACCCCTTCCTCCCCCCTCCTTCCCACCTCCATCCCCACTCCCATCCCCACTCCCATCCCCACTCCCTCCCCCCCTCCCTCCCCTCAATCCCAACCTCCATCACCACTCAGCCCCTAACTCCCCCCCTCCCTCCTTCCCTCCATCCCACCCTCCCCCACTCCCTCCCCCCTCCCTCCACCATTCCATCCCTCTCCCCCTCCCCCCTCCTTCCACCCTCCCTCCCCCCCTCCCGGTTACAATGGAAACCCTACGGGGACGGGCCCAACGGGGAAAGAGGGGTACTGGGAAAAGGGGAGATCCCCCTCCCTCCCCTCCCCCCTACCCGCTCCCCCCTACCCGCTCCCCCCTTCCCTCCCCCCTCCCCTTCCCCCCTCCCCTTCCCCCTCCCTTCCCCTCCCCTCCTCCCTCCACACCTCCCTCCACACCTCCCTCCCCCCTCCCTCCCGGTTACAATGGAAACCCTACGAGGACGGGCCCAACGGGGAAAGAGGGGTACTGGGAAAAGGGGAGGTCCCCCTTCCCCCCTCAACCCCCTCATCCCCCCTCCTTCCCACCTCCATCCCCACTCCCTCCCCCCTCCTCCCCCTCCCTCCCCCCTCCCTCCCCTCTAACTCCCCCCTCCCTCCTTCCCTCCATCCCTCCCTCCCCCAATCCCTCCCTCCCTCCACCCTTCCATCCCTCTCCCCCTCCCCCCTCCTTCCACCCTCCCTCCCTCCTCCCCGTTACAATGGAAACCCTACGAGGACGGGCCCAATGGGGAAAGAGGGGTACTGGGAAAAGGGGAGGTCCCCCTCACTACCCCCTTCCCCCACCCCTCCCCCCTTCCCCTCCCTCCCCCTCCCCCCTACCCCCCTTCCCCCCTCCCCCCCTCCCCTCCCCCTCCCCTCCCCTCCTCCCTCCACACCTCCACACCTCCCTCCTCCCTCCCTCCCCCTTCCCTCCCTCCCCTCCTCCCGGTTACAATGGAAACCCTACGAGGACGGGCCCAATGGGGAAAGAGGGGTACTGGGAAAATGGGAGGTTCCCCTCCCTCCCCCTCACTCCCCCCTCCCTCCCTTCTCCCTCCCCCCCTCCCTCCCCCTCCCCTTCCCCCTCCCTCCCCTTCCCCCCTCCCTCCCCCTCCCCCCTACCCCCTTCCCTCCCCTCTCCCTCCCCCCCTTCCCCTCTCCCCTCCCCCCCTCCCTCCCCCTCCCCTCCCCCTCCACACCTCCCTACTCCCTCCCTCGAAAAGCAACTGACAGAAGCACTAAGTAGCCGCGAATGTTTCAAAACCAGCACTTAACCGCGAATGTTTCAAAACAAGCAATTAAAAAGCACTTATTTTTTTAAAGCATTTTTTTTTATTCCAAGAGAATGGGGGGTGGTCTGAGAATGGGGACTGGGTAGGGGGACAACAGGGGTCGTTGCGGTGGGGGCTTGGTGGTGGGGGAAAGAGGGGTACTGGGAAAAGGGGAGGTCCCACTTCCCCCTCAACCTCTTCCTCCCCCCTCCTTCCCACCTCCATCCCCACTCTCTCCCCCCTCAATCTCAACCTCCATCACCACTCAGCCCCTAACTCACCCCTCCCTCCTTCCCTCCATCCGACCCTCCCCCACTCCCTCCCCCCATCCCTCCACCCTTCCACCCCTCTCCCCCTCCCCCCTCCTTCCACCCTCCCTCCCCCCCTCCCGGTTACAATGGAAACCCTACGGGGACGGGCCCAACGGGGAAAGAGGGGTACTGGGAAAAGGGGAGTTCCCCCTCCCTCCCCTCCCCCCTACCCCTCTTCCCCCCTCCCCCTCCCCTCCCTCCCTCCCCTCCTCCCCCCACACCTCCCTCCACACCTCCCTCCTCCCTCCCTCCCCCCCTCCCGGTTACAATGGAAACCCTACGAGAACGGGCCCAACGGGGAAAGAGGAGTACTGGGAAAAGGGGAGGTCCCCCTCCCTCCCCCCTTCCCCTTCCCCCTCCACTCTCCCTCCCCCTCCCTCCCCCTCCCCCCTACCCCCCTCCCTCCCCTCCCCCCCTCCCCGTTACAATGGAAACCCTACGGGGACGGGCCCAACGGGGAAAGAGGGGTACTGGGAAAAGGGGAGGTCCCCCTCCCTCCCCCCCCTTCCCCCCTCCACTCCACCCTCCCCTCCCCCCCTCCCTCCCCCTCCCCTGCTCCCTCCACACCTCCCTCCTCCCTCCCTCCCTCTTCCCTCCCTCCCATCCTCCCAGTTACAATGGAAACCCTACGAGGACGGGCCCAACGGGCCCACTCGGTCTAGTATACTACTAAAACTCTGCGGTCCAACATTCCGTGTGTATGTACGCAAACATTCCGTGTGTATGTACGGAAGATTCCGAAGCGTCTTTGCTTGACGCTTAACTTACAAACCCTACTCCTCCTAGACGGTACGCCAAAGCGCTACGATTTTTGTACCGCCATATTCACCATTAACATGGGCAACTATTGAAGTACTTTCGTTCAAATTGAAGCTACCTTTTTAAAGCTAGAGAGATATTAAAGTTTAAATTTTCATTTCTAACCCTTTTCTTGAAGGGGCTTCAGCGCGTGATGTCACAATGGCACCCGTGCACCAATGAGAGATCAGCTCGGTTTTAAATTTACATGATTTTTTTTCTGACCTTTTTTTTCAAGGTCTTCAGCTTGTGACGTCACAATGCTTGTGTGAGGATAGTTGCAACATTGTTGCGAAAAGCAACTGCCAGTTTTTTAAAGTTGTGCGAGTCACTTAACATACACAGATCAGCATGGGGCCCCTATTCCCTCCCTCCCCCCCTTCCCCCCTCAACCCCTTCCTCCCCACTCCTTCCCACCTCCATCCCCACTCCCTCCCCCCCTCCTCCCCAACTCCCTCCCCACCTCCCTCACCCCTCCTCCCCTAACTCCCCCCCTCCCTCCTTCCCTCCATCCCTCCCCCCGCCCTCCACCCTTCCATCCCTCTCCCCCTCCCCCCTCCTTCCACCCTCCCTCCCCCCCCTTCTGGTTACAAAGGAAACCCTACGGGGACGGGCCCAACAAGGAAAGAGGGGTACTGGGAAAAGGGGAGGTCCCCCTCCCTCCCCTTCCCCCCTCCCCCCTCCCCCTCCCCCCTAACCCTCTCCCTCCCCCTCCTCCCCTCCCCCCTCCCCCTCCTCCCTCCACACCTCCCTCCTCCCTCCCTCCCCTCCTCCCGGTTACAATTGGAAACCCTACGAGGACGGGCCCAACGGGGAAAGAGGGGTACTGGGAAAAGGGGAGGTCCCCCTCCCTCCCCCCTTCCCCCATCCCATCCCCCTCCCTCCCCTCTCCCTCCCCATTCCCCCCGTTCCCCCCTCCCCTTCCCCCCTCCCTCCCCTCCTCCTTCCACACCTCTCTCCTCCCTCCCTCCCCTTCCCTCCCTCCCATCCTCCCAATGCTTGTTTGAGATGTGTGCTACATTGTTTCGAAAAGCACCACTAACAGATCGCAGTGAGAAGCACTATGCGACCGCGAATGTTTCAAAACAAGCACTTAAAAAGCACTTATCTTTTTTTAAATTATTTTTTTTTATTGCAAGTCACTTAACATACACAGATCAGCATTGGGCCCCTATGCTCGTGGGCCACCGGGGCAAGTGTTTCGAAAAAAGCACTGAAAGTGTGTCTGGGGGAGAGAGAGAATGGGGGGGGGTCTGAGAATGGGGACTGGGGAGGGGGACAACAGGGGTCGTTGCGGAGGGGGCTTGGTGGTGGGGGAAAGAGGGGTACTGGTAAAAGGGGAGGTTCCACTTCCCCCCTCAACCCCTTCCTCCCCCCTCCTTCCCACCTCCATCCCCACTCGCTCCCCCCCCTCCCTCCCCCCTCAATCCCAACCTCCATCACCACTCAGCCCCTAACTCCCCCCCTCCCTCCTTCCCTCCATCCCACCCTCCCGCACTCCCTCCCCCCTCCCTCCACCCTTCCATCCCTCTCCCCCTCCCCCCTCCTTCCACCCTCCCTCCCCCCCTCCCGGTTACAATGGAAACCCTACGGGGACGGGCCCAACGGGGAAAGAGGGGTACTGGGAAAAGGGGAGTTCCCCCTCCCTCCCCTCCCCCCTACCCCTCTTCCCCCCTCCCCCTCCCCTCCCTCCCTCCCCTCCTCCCCCACACCTCCCTCCACACCTCCCTCCTCCCTCCCTCCCCCCCCTCCCTGTTACAATGGAAACCCTACGAGAACGGGCCCAACGGGGAAAGAGGAGTACTGGGAAAAGGGGAGGTCCCCCTCCCTCCCCCCTTCCCCTTCCCCCTCCACTCTCCCTCCCCCTCCCTCCCCCTCCCCCCTACCCCCCTCCCTCCCCTCCCCCCTCCCCGTTACAATGGAAACCCTACGGGGACGGGCCCAACGGGGAAAGAGGGGTACTGGGAAAAGGGGAGGTCCCCCTCCCTCCCCCCCTTCCCCCCTCCACTCCACCCTCCCCTCCCCCCTCCCTCCCCCTCCCCTGCTCCCTCCACACCTCCCTCCTCCCTCCCTCCCTCTTCCCTCCCTCCCATCCTCCCAGTTACAATGGAAACCCTACGAGGACGGGCCCAACGGGCCCACTCGGTCTAGTATACTACTAAAACTCTGCGGTCCAACATTCCGTGTGTATGTACGCAAACATTCCGTGTGTATGTACGGAAGATTCCGAAGCGTCTTTGCTTGACGCTTAACTTACAAACCCTACTCCTCCTAGACGGTACGCCAAGCGCTACGATTTTTGTACCGCCATATTCACCATTAACATGGGCAACTATTGAAGTACTTTCGTTCAAATTGAAGCTACCTTTTTAAAGCTAGAGAGATATTAAAGTTTAAATTTTCATTTCTAACCCTTTTCTTGAAGGGGCTTCAGCGCGTGATGTCACAATGGCACCCGTGCACCAATGAGAGATCAGCTCGGTTTTAAATTTACATGATTTTTTTTCTGACCTTTTTTTTCAAGGTCTTCAGCTTGTGACGTCACAATGCTTGTGTGAGGATAGTTGCAACATTGTTGCGAAAAGCAACTGCCAGTTTTTTAAAGTTGTGCGAGTCACTTAACATACACAGATCAGCATGGGGCCCCTATTCCCTCCCTCCCCCCCCTTCCCCCCTCAACCCCTTCCTCCCCACTCCTTCCCACCTCCATCCCCACTCCCTCCCCCCCTCCTCCCCAACTCCCTCCCCACCTCCCTCACCCCTCCTCCCCTAACTCCCCCCCTCCCTCCTTCCCTCCATCCCTCCCCCCGCCCTCCACCCTTCCATCCCTCTCCCCCTCCCCCCTCCTTCCACCCTCCCTCCCCCCCCTTCTGGTTACAAAGGAAACCCTACGGGGACGGGCCCAACAAGGAAAGAGGGGTACTGGGAAAAGGGGAGGTCCCCCTCCCTCCCCTTCCCCCCTCACCCCCCTCCCCCTCCCCCCTAACCCTCTCCCTCCCCCTCCTCCCCTCCCCCCCTCCCCTCCTCCCTCCACACCTCCCTCCTCCCTCCCTCCCCTCCTCCCGGTTACAATTGGAAACCCTACGAGGACGGGCCCAACGGGGAAAGAGGGGTACTGGGAAAAAGGGGAGGTCCCCCTCCCTCCCCCCTTCCCCCATCCCATCCCCCTCCCTCCCCTCTCCCTCCCCATTCCCCCCGTTCCCCCCTCCCCTTCCCCCCTCCCTCCCCTCCTCCTTCCACACCTCTCTCCTCCCTCCCTCCCCTTCCCCTCCCTCCCATCCTCCCAATGCTTGTTTGAGATGTGTGCTACATTGTTTCGAAAAGCACCACTAACAGATCGCAGTGAGAAGCACTATGCGACCGCGAATGTTTCAAAACAAGCACTTAAAAAGCACTTATCTTTTTTTAAAGTATTTTTTTTTATTGCAAGTCACTTAACATACACAGATCAGCATTGGGCCCCTATGCTCGTGGGCCACCGGGGCAAGTGTTTCGAAAAAAGCACTGAAAGTGTGTCTGGGGGAGAGAGAGAATGGGGGGGGGTCTGAGAATGGGGACTGGGGAGGGGGACAACAGGGGTCGTTGCGGAGGGGGCTTGGTGGTGGGGGAAAGAGGGGTACTGGTAAAAGGGGAGGTTCCACTTCCCCCCTCAACCCCTTCCTCCCCCCTCCTTCCCACCTCCATCCCCACTCGCTCCCCCCCTCCCTCCCCCCTCAATCCCAACCTCCATCACCACTCAGCCCCTAACTCCCCCCCTCCCTCCTTCCCTCCATCCCACCCTCCCGCACTCCCTCCCCCCTCCCTCCACCCTTCCATCCCTCTCCCCCTCCCCCCTCCTTCCACCCTCCCTCCCCCCTCCCGGTTACAATGGAAACCCTACGGGGACGGGCCCAACGGGGAAAGAGGGGTACTGGGAAAAGGGGAGATCCCCCTCCCTCCCCTCCCCCCTCCCCCCTTCCCCCTCCCCTTCCCCCCTCCCCTCCCCCCCCTCCCTCCCCCTCCCCTCCTCCCTCCACACCTCCCTCCTCCCTCCCTCCCCCCCTCCCGGTTACAATGGAAACCCTATGAGGACGGGCTCAACGGGGAAAGAGGGGTACTGGGAAAAGGGGAGGTCCTCCTTCCCCCCTCAACCCCTTCATCCCCCCTCCTTCCCACCTCCATCCCCACTCCCTCCCCCCCTCCTCCCCCTCCCCAACTCCCTCCCCCTCCCTCCCCCCTCCCCCCTAACTCCCCCCTCCCTCCTTCCCTCCATCCCTCCCTCCCCAATCCCTCCCCCCCTCCCTCAACCCTTCCATCCCTCTCCCCCCTCCTTCCACCCTCCCTCCCCCCCTCCCGGTTACAATTGAAACCCTACGAGGACGGGCCCAACGGGAAAGAGGAGTACTGGGAAAAGGGGAGGTCCCCCTCAATCCCCTCCTCCCTCCCCTCTCCCTCCCCCTCCCTCCCCCTCCCCCCCTCCCCCCCTCCCTCCCCTCCCCTCCTCCCTCCACACCTCCCTCCTCCCTCCCTCCCCCTTCCCGCCCTCCCCTCCTCCCGGTTACAATGGAAACCCTACGAGGACGGGCCCAACGGGGAAAGAGGGGTACTGGGAAAAGGGGAGGTCCCCCTCCCTCCCTCCCCCCTACCCACCTCCCTCCCCTCTCCCTCCCCCCCTTCCCTCCTCCCTTCACCCCTCCCCCCTCCCATCCCCCGCTCTCCCCCCTCCCTCCCCCCTACCCCCCTCCCTCCCCTCTCCCTCCCCCCCCTCCCCTCCCCCCTCCCTCCCCTCCTCCCTCCCCCTTCCCTCCCCCAACCCTCCCCCTTTCCTCCCCTCCCGGTTACAATGGAAACCCTACGAGGACGGGCCCAACGGGCCCACTCGGTCTAGTATACTACTAAAACTCTGCGGTCCAACATTCCGTGTGTATGTACGCAAACATTCCGTGTGTATGTACGGAAGATTCCGAAGTGTCTTTGCTTGACGCTTAACTTACAAACCCTACTCCTCCTAGACGGTACGCCAAAGCGCTACGATTTTTGTACCGCCATATTCACCATTAACATGGGCAACTATTGTAAGTACTTTCGTTCAAATTGAAGCTACCTTTTTAAAGCTAGAGAGATATTAAAGTTTAAATTTTCATTTCTAACCCTTTTCTTGAAGGGGCTTCAGCGCGTGATGTCACAATGGCACCCGTGCACCAATGAGAGATCAGCTCGGTTTTAAATTTACATGATTTTTTTTCTGACCTTTTTTTTCAAGGTTTTCAGCTTGTGACGTCACAATGCTTGTGTGAGGATAGTTGCAATATTGTTGCGAATAGCAACTGCCAGTTTTTTAAAGTTGTGCAAGTCACTTAACATACACAGATCAGCATGGGGCCCCTATTCCCTCCCTCCCCCCCCTTCCCCCTCAACCCCTTCCTCCCCACTCCTTCCCACCTCCATCCCCACTCCCTCCCCCCCTCCTCCCCAACTCCCTCCCCACCTCCCTCACCCCTCCTCCCCTAACTCCCCCCCTCCCTCCTTCCCTCCATCCCTCCCCCCCGCCCTCCACCCTTCCATCCCTCTCACCCTCCCCCCTCCTTCCACCCTCCCTCCCCCCCCCTTCTGGTTACAAAGGAAAACCTACGGGGACGGGCCCAACGGGGAAAGAGGGGTACTGGGAAAAGGGGAGGTCCCCCTCCCTCCCCTCCCTCCCCTTCCCCGCTCCCCTCCCCCCTCCCCTCCCCCCTAACCCTCTCCCTCCCCCTCCTCCCCTCCCCCCCTCCCCTCCTCCCTCCACACCTCCCTCCTCCCTCCCTCCCCTCCTCCCGGTTACAATGGAAACCCTACGAGGACGGGCCCAACGGGGAAAGAGGGGTACTGGGAAAAGGGGAGGTCCCCCTCCTCCCCCCTTCCCCCATCCCATCCCCCCTCCCTCCCCTCTCCCTCCCCCTTCCCCCCGTTCCCCCCTCCCCTTCCCCCTCCCTCCCCTCCTCCTTCCACACCTCTCTCCTCCCTCCCTCCCCTTCCCTCCCTCCCTCCCATCCTCCCAATGCTTGTTTGAGATGGGTGCTACATTGTTTCGAAAAGCACCACTAACAGATCGCAGTGAGAAGCACTATGCGACCGCGAATGTTTCAAAACAAGCACTTAAAAAGCACTTATCTTTTTTTAAAGTATTTTTTTTTATTGCAAGTCACTTAACATACACAGATCAGCATTGGGCCCCTATGCTCGTGGGCCACCGGGGCAAGTGTTTCGAAAAAAGCACTGAGAGTGTGTCTGGGGGAGAGAGAGAATGGGGGGGGGTCTGAGAATGGGGACTGGGGAGGGGGACAACAGGGGTCGTTGCGGAGGGGGCTTGGTGGTGGGGGAAAGAGGGGTACTGGGAAAAGGGGAGGTTCCACTTCCCCCCTCAACCCCTTCCTCCCCCCTCCTTCCCACCTCCATCCCCACTCGCTCCCCCCCTCCCTCCCCCCTCAATCCCAACCTCCATCACCACTCAGCCCCTAACTCCCCCCCTCCCTCCTTCCCTCCATCCCACCCTCCCGCACTCCCTCCCCCCTCCCTCCACCCTTCCATTCCTCTCCCCCTCCTCCCTCCTTCCACCCTCCCTCCCCCCTCCCGGTTACAATGGAAACCCTACGGGGACGGGCCCAACGGGGAAAGAGGGGTACTGGGAAAAGGGGAGATCCCCCTCCCTCCCCTCCCCCCTCCCCCCTTCCCCCTCCCCTTCCCCCCTCCCCTCCCCCCCTCCCTCCCCCTCCCCTCCTCCCTCCACACCTCCCTCCTCCCTCCCTCCCCCCTCCCGGTTACAATGGAAACCCTATGAGGACGGGCTCAACGGGGAAAGAGGGGTACTGGGAAAAGGGGAGGTCCTCCTTCCCCCCTCAACCCCTTCATCCCCCCTCCTTCCCACCTCCATCCCCACTCCCTCCCCCCCTCCTCCCCCTCCCCAACTCCCTCCCCCTCCCTCCCCCCTCCCCCCTAACTCCCCCCTCCCTCCTTCCCTCCATCCCTCCCTCCCCAATCCCTCCCCCCCTCCCTCCACCCTTCCATCCCTCTCCCCCCTCCTTCCACCCTCCCTCCCCCCCTCCCGGTTACAATTGAAACCCTACGAGGACGGGCCCAACGGGGAAAGAGGAGTACTGGGAAAAGGGGAGGTCCCCCTCAATCCCCTCCTCCCTCCCCTCTCCCTCCCCCTCCCTCCCCCTCCCCCCCTCCCCCTCCCTCCCATCCCCTCCTCCCTCCACACCTCCCCTCCTCCCTCCCCCTTCCCGCCCTCCCCTCCTCCCGGTTACAATGGAAACCCTACGAGGACGGGCCCAACGGGGAAAGAGGGGTACTGGGAAAAGGGGAGGTCCCCCTCCCTCCCTCCCCCCTACCCACCTCCCTCCCCTCTCCCTCCCCCCCTTCCCTCCTTCCTTCACCCCTCCCCCCTCCCATCCCCCCCTCTCCCCCCTCCCTCCCCCCTACCCCCCTCCCTCCCCTCCTCCCTCCCCCTTCCCTCCCCCAACCTTCCCCCTTTCCTCCCCTCCCGGTTACAATGGAAACCCTACGAGGACGGGCCCAACGGGCCCACTCGGTCTAGTATACTACTAAAACTCTGCGGTCCAACATTCCGTATGTATGTGTGTATGTACGGAAGATTCCGAAGAGTTTCTGTCCATATAACTTACAAACCCTACTCCTCCCAGACGGTACACCAAAGCGCTACGATTTTTGTACCGCCGTATTCACCATTAACATGGGCAACTATTGTAAGTACTTTCGTTCAAATTGAAGCTACCTTTTTAAAGCTAGAGAGATATTAAAGTATAAATTTTCATTTCTAACCCTTTTCTTGAAGGGGCTTCAGCGCGTGATGTCACAATGGCACCCGTGCACCAATGAGAGATCAGCTCGGTTTTAAATTTACATCTTCAGCTTGTGACGTCACAATGCTTGTGTGAGATTGTTGCAACATTGTTGCGAAAAGCAACTGCCAGTTTTTTAAAGTTGTGCAAGTCACTTAACATACACAGATCAGCATGGGGCCCCTATTCCCTCCCTCCCTTCCCCCCTCAACCCCTTCCTCCCCACTCCTTCCCACCTCCATCCCCACTCCCTCCCCCCCCTCCTCCCCAACTCCCTCCCCACCTCCCTCACCCCTCCTCCCCTAACTCCCCCCCTCCCTCCTTCCCTCCATCCTTCCCCCCTCCCTCCACCCTTCCATCCTCTCCCCCTCCCCCCTCCTTCCACCCTCCCTCCCCCCCTTCTGGTTACAAAGGAAACCATACGGGACGGGCCCAACGGGGAAAGAGGGGTACTGGGAAAAGGGGAGGTCCCCCTCCCTCCCTTTCCCCCCTCCCCACCCCACTCCCCACCCCCCTAACCCTCTCCCTCCCCCTTCCCCCCTCCCCTCCCCCCCTCCCCTCCTCCCTCCACACCTCCCTCCTCCCTCCCTCCCCTCCTCCCGGTTACAATGGAAACCCTACGGGGACGGGCCCAACGGGGAAAGAGGGGTACTGGGAAAAGGGGAGGTCCCCCTCCCTCCCCTTCCCCTCCCTCACACCTCTCTCCTCCCTCCCTCCCCTTCCCTCCCTCCCATCCTCCCAATGCTTGTTTGAGATGGGTGCTACATTGTTTCGAAAAGCACCACTAACAGATCGCAGTGAGAAGCACTATGTGACCGTGAATGTTTCAAAACAAGCACTTAAAAAGCACTTATCTTTTTTTAAAGTATTTTTTTTTATTGCAAGTCACTTAACATACACAGATCAGCATTGGGCCCCTATGCTCGTGGCCACCGGGGCACGTGTTTCGAAAAAAGCACTGAGAGTGTGTCTGGGGGAGAGAGAGAATGGGGGGGGGGGGGGGTCTGAGAATGGGGACTGGGGAGGGGGACAACAGGGGTCGTTGCGGAGGGGGCTTGGTGGTGGGGGAAAGAGGGGTACTGGGAAAAGGGAGGTCCCACTTCCCCCCTCAACCCCTTCCTCCCCCCTCCTTCCCACCTCCATCCCCACTCCCTCCCCCTCCCTCCCCCCTCAATCCCAAACCTCCATCACCACTCAGCCCCTAACTCCCCCCCTCCTCCTTCCCTCCATCCCACCCTCCCCCACTCCCTGCCCCCCCCTCCCTCCACCCTTCCATCCCTCTCCCCTCCCCCCCTCCTTCCACCCTCCCTCCCCCCCTCCCGGTTACAATGGAAACCCTACGGAGACGGGCCCAACAGGGAAAGAGGGGTACTGGAAAAGGGGAGATCCCCCTCCCTCCCCTCCCCTACCCCTCCCCCCTACCCCCTCCCCCCTCCCCTCCCCCCCCTCCCTCCCCCCTCCCCTCCTCCCTCCACACCTCCCTCCTCCCCCCCTCCCGGTTACAATGGAAACCCTATGAGGACGGGCCCAACGGGGAAAGAGGGGTACTGGGAAAAGGGGAGGTCCCCCTCCCTCCCCTTCCCCCCTCCCCTCCCCACTCCCCCACCCCCCCTAACCCTCTCCCCTCCCCCCTTCCCCCTCCCCTCCCCCCCTCCCCTCCTCCCTCCACACCTCCCTCCTCCCTCCCTCCCCTCCTCCCGGTTACAATGGAAACCCTACGAGGACGGGCCCAACGGGAAAGAGGGGTACTGGGAAAAGGGGAGGTCCCCCTCCCTCCCCCTTCCCCCCTCCCTCCCCTCTCCCTCCCCCTGCCCCCCGTTCCCGCCCTCCCCTTCCCCCTCCCTCCACACCTCTCTCCTCCCTCCCTCCCCTTCCCTCCTCCCATCCTCCCAATGCTTGTTTGAGATGGGTGCTACATTGTTTCGAAAGCACCACTAACAGATCGCAGTGAGAAGCACTATGTGACCGTGAATGTTTCAAAACAAGCACTTAAAAAGCACTTATCTTTTTTTAAAGTATTTTTTTTTATTGCAAGTCACTTAACATACACAGATCAGCATTGGGCCCCTATGCTCGTGGGCCACCGGGGCAAGTGTTTCGAAAAAAGCACTGAGAGTGTGTCTGGGGGAGAGAGAGAAATGGGGGGGGGGGTCTGAGAATGGGGACTGGGGAGGGGGACAACAGGGGTCGTTGCGGAGGGGGCTTGGTGGTGGGGGGAAAGAGGGGTACTGGGAAAAGGGGAGGTCCCACTTCCCCCCTCAACCCCTTCCTCCCCCCTCCTTCCCACCTCCATCCCCACTCCCTCCCCCTCCCTCCCCCCTCAATCCCAACCTCCATCACCACTCAGCCCCTAACTCCCCCCCTCCCTCCTTCCCTCCATCCCACCCTCCCCCACTCCCTGCCCCCTCCCTCCACCCTTCCATCCCTCTCCCCTCCCCCCTCCTTCCACCCTCCCTCCCCCCCTCCCGGTTACAATGGAAACCCTACGGAGACGGGCCCAACAGGGAAAGAGGGGTACTGGGAAAAGGGGAGATCCCCCTCCTTCCCCTCCCCCTACCCCTCCCCCCCTACCCCCTCCCCCCTCCCCTCCCCCCCTCCCTCCCCCTCCCCTCCTCCCTCCACACCTCCCTCCCTCCCCCCCTCCCGGTTACAATGGAAACCCTATGAGGACAGGCCCAACGGGGAAAGAGGGGTACTGGAAAAGGGGAGGTCCCCCTTCCCCCCTCAACTCCTTCATCCCCCCTCCTTCCCACCTCCATCCCCACTCCCTCCCCCCCTCCTCCCCCTCCCTCCCCAACTCCCTCCCCCTCCCCCCTAACTCCCCCCTCCTCCTTCCTCCCTCCCCAATCCCTCCCCCCCTCCCTCCACCCTTCCATCCCTCTCCCCCCTCCTTCCACCCTCCCTCCCCCCTCCCGGTTACAATTGAAACCCTACGAGGACGGCCCAACGGGGAAAGAGGAGTACTGGAAAAGGGGAGGTCCCCCTCCCTCCCCCCTTCCCCCTCCCTCCCCCCTCCCCTCTCCCTCCCCCTCCCCCCTACCCCCCTCCTCCCCTCCCCCCTCCCTCCCCTCCTCCCTCCACACCTCCCCTCTTCCCTTCCCGCCTCCCCTCCTTCCGGTTACAATGGAAACCCTACGAGGACGGGCCCAACGGGGAAAGAGGGGTACTGGGAAAAGGGGAGGTCCCCCTTCCTCCCTCCCCCCTACCCACCTCCCTCCCCTCTCCCTCCCCCCCTTCCCTCCTCCCTTCCCCCTCCCCCCTCCCATCCCCCCTCTCCCCCCTCCCTCCCCTCTCCCTCCCCCCTCCCCCCATCCCCTCCCCCCCTCCCTCCTCCCTCCCCTTCCCTCCCCCAACCCTCCCCCTTTCCTCCCCTCCCGGTTACAATGGAAACCCTACGAGGACGGGCCCAACGGGCCCACTCGGTCTAGTCTATCTATATACTACTAAAACTCTGCGGTCCAACATTCCGTATGTATGTATGTATATGTGTATGTACGGAAGATTCCGAAGAGTTTCTGTCCATATAACTTACAAACCCTACTCCTCCCTGACGGTACACAAAGCGCTACGATTTTTGTACCGCCATATTCACCATTAACATGGGCAACTATTGTAAGTACTTTCGTTCAAATTGAAGCTACCTTTTTAAAGCTAGAGAGATATTAAAGTTTAAATTTTCATTTCTAACCCTTTTCTTGAAGGGGCTTCAGCGCGTGATGTCACAATGGCACCCGTGCACCAATGAGAGATCAGCTCGGTTTTAAATTTACATCTTCAGCTTGTGACGTCACAATGCTTGTGTGAGATTGTTGCAACATTGTTGCGAAAGGCAACTGCCAGTTTTTTAAAGTTGTGCAAGTCACTTAACATACACAGATCAGCATGGGGCCCCTATTCCCTCTCTCCCCCCCTTCCCCCCTCAACCCCTTCCTCCCCACTCCTTCCCACCTCCATCCCCACTCCCTCCCCCCCTATTCCCTCCCTCCCCCCTTCCCCCTCAACCCCTTCCTCCCCACTCCTTCCCACCTCCATCCCCACTCCCTCCCCCCCTCCTCCCCAACTCCCTCCCCACCTCCCTCACCCCTCCTCCCCTAACTCCTCCCTCCCTCCCCCTTCCCTCCCTCCCCTCCTCCCGGTTACAATGGAAACCCTACGAGGACGGGCCCAACGGGGAAAGAGGGGTACTGGGAAAAGGGGAGGTCCCCCTCACTACCCCCTTCCCCCTCCCCTCCCCCTCCCTCCCCCTCCCCCCTACCCCCCTCCCTCCCCTCCCCCTCCCTCCCCTCCCCTCCTCCCTCCACACCTCCCTCCTCCCTCCCTCCCCCTTCCCTCCCTCCCCTCCTCCCGGTTACAATGGAAACCCTACGAGGACGGGCCCAACGGGGAAAGAGGGGTACTGGGAAAAGGGGAGGTCCCCCTCCCTCCCCCCTTCCCCCATCCCATCCCCCCTCCCTCCCCTCTCCCTCCCCCCCTTCCCCCCCTCCCCTTCCCCCCTTCCCTCCCCTCCTCCCTCCACACCTCCCTCCTCCCTCCCCTTCCCTCCCTCCCATCCTCCCAATGCTTGTTTGAGATGGGTGCTACAGTGAGAAGCACTATGTGACCGCGAATGTTTCGAAAAAAGCACTGTATGGGGGAGAGAGGGAATGGGGGGGGGGGTCTGTGAATGGGGACTGGGGACAACAGGGGTCGTTGCGGAGGGGGCTTGGTGGTGGGGGAAAGAGGGGTACTGGGAAAAGGGGAGGTCCCACTTCCCCCCTCAACCCCTTCCTCCCCCCTCCTTCCCACCTCCATCCCCACTCCCATCCCCACTCCCTCCCCCCCTCCCTCCCCCCTCAATCCCAACCTCCATCACCACTCAGCCCCTAACTCCCCCCCTCCCTCCTTCCCTCCATCCCACCCTCCCCCACTCCCTCCCCCCTCCCTCCACCATTCCATCCCTCTCCCCCTCCCCCCTCCTTCCACCCTCCCTCCCCCCCTCCCGGTTACAATGGAAACCCTACGGGGACGGGCCCAACGGGGAAAGAGGGGTACTGGGAAAAGGGGAGATCCCCCTCCCTCCCCTCCCCCCTACCCGCTCCCCCCTTCCCTCCCCCCTCCCCTTCCCCCCTCCCCACCCCCCTCCCTCCCCCTCCCCTCCTCCCTCCACACCTCCCTCCACACCTCCCTCCCCCCTCCCTCCCGGTTACAATGGAAACCCTACGAGGACGGGCCCAATGGGGAAAGAGGGGTACTGGGAAAAGGGGAGGTCCCCCTTCCCCCCTCAACCCCTTCATCCCCCCTCCTTCCCACCTCCATCCCCACTCCCTCCCCCCCTCCTCCCCCTCCCTCCCCAACTCCCTCCCCCCTCCCTCCCCTCTAACTCCCCCCTCCCTCCTTTCCTCCATTCCTCCCTCCCCCAATCCCTCCCCCCTCCCTCCACCCTTCCATCCCTCTCCCCCTCCCCCCTCCTTCCACCCTCCCTCCCCCCTCCCCGTTACAATGGAAACCCTACGAGGACGGGCCCAACGGGGAAAGAGGGGTACTGGGAAAAGGGGAGGTCCCCCTCACTACCCCCTTCCCCCTCCCCCCTTCCCCTCCCTCCCCCTCCCCCCTACCCCCCTCCCTCCCCTCCCCCTCCCTCCCCTCCACTCCTCCCTCCACACCTCCCTCCTCCTTCCCTCCCTCCCCTCCTCCCGGTTACAATGGATACCCTACGAGGACGGGCCCAACGGGGAAAGAGGGGTACTGGGAAAAGGGGAGATCCCCCTCCCTCCCCCTTCCCCCCTCCCCTCCCCCTCCCTCCCCCTTACCTCCCCCCTACCCCCCTCCCTCCCCTCTCCCTCCCTCCTCCCCCCTTCCCCCCTCCCCCCCTCCCCTCCCCTCCCCCTCCCCTCCCCTCCTCCCTCCACACCTACACACCTCCCTCCTCCCTCCCTCCCCTCCTCCCGGTTACAATGGAAACCCTACGAGGACGGGCCCAATGGGGAAAGAGGGGTACTGGGAAAATGGGAGGTTCCCCTCCCTCCCCCTCACTCCCCCCTCCCTCCCTTCTCCCTCCCTCCCCCCCTCCCTCCCCCTCCCTCCCCTTCCCCCCTCCCTCCCCCTCCCCCCTACCCCCCTCCCCCCCTCCCTCCCCCTCCCCTCCCCCCTCCACACCTCCCTACTCCCTCCCTCGAAAAGCAACTGACAGAAGCACTAAGTAGCCGCGAATGTTTCAAAACCAGCACTTAACCGCGAATGTTTCAAAACAAGCAATTAAAAAGCACTTTTTTTTAAAGCATTTTTTTTTATTCCAAGAGAATGCGGGGTGGTCTGAGAATGGGGACTGGGTAGGGGGACAACAGGGGTCGTTGCGGTGGGGGCTTGGTGGTGGGGGAAAGAGGGGTACTGGGAAAAGGGGAGGTCCCACTTCCCCCTCAACCTCTTCCTCCCCCCTCCTTCCCACCTCCATCCCCACTCTCTCCCCCCTCAATCTCAACCTCCATCACCACTCAGCCCCTAACTCACCCCTCCCTCCTTCCCTCCATCCGACCCTCCCCCACTCCCTCCCCCCATCCCTCCACCCTTCCACCCCTCTCCCCCTCCCCCCTCCTTCCACCCTCCCTCCCCCCCTCCCGGTTACAATGGAAACCCTACGGGGACGGGCCCAACGGGGAAAGAGGGGTACTGGGAAAAGGGGAGTTCCCCCTCCCTCCCCTCCTCCCTCCCCTCTTCAGAGCCCCACTCACGCACTCCATTCCCCCCTTCATCCCCCTTAAAACTCCCCCAAACCTGTGCTGCATTAACTTAAATTGGTTTCAGGTTTTTTTTTTACAAGCCCCACTCACCCACTCCATTCACACCCCCTCAACTCCTTATCATCCCCCCCCACAACCCACCCCCTTATCCTCTTCTCACCCACTCCATCCCCCAGCCCCATTACCCCCCTCTCTTCCACCCTCCATTCACCCAATTCATCCCCCCTGAACCCCCTTTGAAACTCCCCCAAACCTCTACTAATGCGCTCCCCCCGGACCTTTCACTAATGCGCTCCCCCGCCCCCCCCCCCCGGACCTTTCACTAATGCGCTCCCCCGCTCACCCCCCCCCCCCCCACGTGAGAGGATCGCCGACGCTCTTATTTGTACGACAGGGCGTGTCCCCCTGAAAGCTCTCGCTGCTGCTGAACTGTCTGGTTCGTGCTGAGACGTCGAGCTTTGGCTGCTGCTGTGCAATACAAGATAAGCTTCATTTCCATTGATATTTTATTTAAAGCAAATCGCTTTGTTTAAACATAAAGTCCATTTCATTTTACCTTATTTACTTTCGTTTCTTTTTAGTTTTTACCTAGGGGAGGCTTTCTTTAGTTAGGGAGGTTTGCCGTTTTGTGCTCTAAATTTTTTTTGTCTTTTTAACATTACTTGCATTTCATTTTTCCTCATTTCCGATTGTTTTATTTCTATTTCATACTTCGGGGAGGGTTTTTTAGTGAGTGAACGTTGCCTTTTTCTGTTCAGCTTCCCACTTCGCACTCGACGCCCCATTGGTTGGTGTACCACGTGAGGGAGTAAAATAAAACGTCGCCTTCATTTATATTCTTTTCATTTTCAAAGAAAAACGCTTCATTTCAAAAAGCATTGATTTCTTTTTTGTCAAAAAAGTACGTTTTCATAGGATTATTTCACTTTAAAAAACGATTTAAAGAAAAAAACGCTTTGTTTTTTAAACATAAAAATAATTTCATTTTTCCTCATTTAGATTTGTTTCATTTGAGAACTCAACTCACTCTCTCAATCCCCCCTCCACCTCCCCACATTCATCCCCCCGAACCCCCTTTAAAACTCCCCAAAAAACCTCTACTGCATTGGTCTAAAACCCTCCCCACACTCAGCCACTCCATCCCCACTCACGCACTCCATTCCCACCTCAATCTCCCGTTAACACTCCACCAAACCTCTCCTGGATTAACTGGAATTTTGTTTATGGTTTTTTCAGAGCCCCACTCTTGCACTCCATTCCCCCATCAATCCCCTTTAAAACTCCCCCAAGCCTGTGCTGCATTAACTTAAATTGGTTTCAGGTGTTTGTAAGAGACCCACTCCATTCACACCCCCTCAACCCCACTTATCATCCCACAACCCACCTCAACCTGCCTTATCGTCCCCTCACCCACTCCAACCTCCTCAGCCCCCTTATCCCCCCCTCCACTCACCCAATTCATCCCCCCTGAGCCCCCTTTAAAACTCCCCCAAGCCTTCACTGCATTGGTCTAACACCCTCCTCTTACTCAGCCACTCCATTCCCACCTCAACCCCCTTCACTCAGGCACTCCATTCCCACCTAACCCCCCCGCCCTTAAAACTCCCCCAAACCTCTCCTATATTAACTGAAATTGTGTTTAGGATTTTTTTCAGAGCCCCACTCACCTACTCCATCCATACTCCCTCAACCCCACTAATCATCCCCCCTGCAACCCACCTCAACCCTCTTATCCTCCCCTCACCCACTATCCTCCTTATCCTCTCTCCATCTCCCATTCCATTCCCCCTGAACCCCCTTTAAAACTCCCCCAAACCTCGACTGTATTGGTCTAACACCTCCCCTTACGCAGCCACCCCATCCCCCTCACTCAGGCACTCAATTCCCACCTCAACCCCCCCCCCCCCCCGCTTAAAACTCCCCCAAATCTTTCTTCAGAGCCCCATTCACGCACTCCATTCCCCCTTCAATCCCCCTTAAAACTCCCCAAACCTGTGCTGCATTAATTTAAATTGGATTCAGTTTTTTGTTTAAGAGCCCCACTCCATCCACACCCCCCTCAACCCCACTTACCATCCCCCCTGCAACCCACCTCAACCCTCTTATCCTCCCCTCACCCACTCCAGCCCCCTTATACCCCCCTCCTCCACCCCATTCACCCAATTCAGTCCCCCTGAACCCCCTTTAAAACTCCCCCAAACCTCCACTGCATTGGTCTAACACCCTCCCCTTACTCAACCACTCCATCCTTCCACTCACGCACCCCATTCCCCCCCACCCACCCCCCCATAAAACTCCCCCAAACCTCTCCTGCATTAACTGAAATTGTGTTTAGGATTTTTTTGAGAGCCCCACTCATGCTCTTCAATCCCCCTTAAAACTCCCCCAAACCTGTGCTGCATTAACTTAAATTGGTCTCAGATTTTTTTAAGAGCCCCACTTACGCACTCCATTCCCCCTTCAATCTCCCTTAAAACTCCCCCAAACCTGTGCTGCATTAACTTAAATTGGTTTCAGGGTTTTTTTAAGAGCCCCACTCACCCACTCCATCCACACCCCCCTCAACCCCACTTATCATCCCCTCCATAACCCACCTCAGCCCCCTTATCCTCTTCTCACCCACTCCAGCCCCCTTATCCCCCCCTCTTCCACACTCCATTCACCCATTTCATCGCTGCTGAACTCCCTTTGAAACTCCCCCAAACCGCTACTGCATTGGTCTAACACAGCCACTCCATCCCCCCTCTCCCCCACTCACACACTCCATTCCCACCTGAAACCCCCTTAACTCCCCCAAACCTGCATTAACTGAGATTGTGTTTAGGATTTTTTTGAGAGCCCCACTCAGGCACTCCATACCCCCTTCAATCTCCCTTAAAACTCCCCCAAACCTGTGCTGCATTTACTTAAATTGGTCTCAGGTTTTTTTTAATAGCCCCACAATCCCACTCCATCCACACACCCTCAATCCCACTTATCATCCCCCGCACAACCCACCTCATCCCCCCTTATCCTCTTCTCATCCACTCCATCCCCCTCAGCCCCCTTATCCCCCCCTCTATTCACCCAATTCATCCCCCCTGAACCCCCTTTGAAACTCCCCCAAACCTCTACTGCATTGGTCTAACACTCAGCCACTCCATCCCCCCTCCCTCCACCACTCACACACTGCATTCCCACCTGAAACCCCTTATAACTCCCCCAAACCTCTGTCGCATTAACTGAAATTGTGTTTAAGATTTTACAGAGCTCCAGTCACACACTCCATTCCCCCCTCAATCCCTCTTAAAACTCTCCCAATTCTGTGCTGCATTTACTTAAATTGGTTTCCTTTTTTTTTTTAAGAGCCCCACTCACCCACTCCATCCACACCCCCTCAACCCCACTTATCACCCCCCCACAACCCAAATCAATTCCCCTTATCCTCCAATCACACACTCCCATCTCCCTCAGCCCCCTTATCCCCCCTCCTCCACCCCATTCACCCAATTCATTCCCCCTGAACCCCGTTTAAAACTCCCCCAAACCTCCACTGCATTGGTCTACCACCCTCCCCTTACTCAACCACTCCATCCTTCCATTCACGCACCCCATTCCCCCCCACCCACCCCCCATAAAACTCCCCTAAACCTGCATTAGCTGAAATTGTGTTTAGGATTTTTTTGAGAGCCCCACTCACGAACTCCATTCCCCCCTCAATCCCCCTTAAAACTACCCCAAACCTGTGCTGCATTAACTTAAATTGGTTTCAGATTTTTTTTTAAGAGCCCCACTCTCCACTCCATTGCCCCGTCAACCCGTTATCATCCTCTCCGCCCCCCCACAACCCACCTCTCACTCTTATCCTCCATCCCCCGCAACCCCCTTTATCCCCCCTCCTTCACCCACCCACTCACCCAATCCATCCACCCCTGATCCCTCCTTGAAAGTCCCCCAAACCTCTCCTGCATTGGTCTAACACCCTTCCTCACTCACCCTCTGTATCCCTCAACTCCCACCCCCCCCCCCCCCACCTGATCAATATCTGTTTGTTTTTAACATCATGCCAAGAAGAGGGAGAAAACGAGGTGCAGGATGGTCAACGAACATTAGCAGACGTCAACAGGCAGAAATTAGAAGGCAACAAGAAAAAACGGGACATCTCAAGGAAGGCCAAAAAAGAGATCGAAAGAGAGCGCAAGAGAGTAGTAGTGAAGAAATGCAACAAACGAGTACTAAACGTCTCAGGGATAACCAAAAAGGAATGCAACACAGAAGAGAAGAAGAGACGCAACAAGAAACAACTGAGCATCTTCGAAAGAGAGCGCAAGAGAGTAGTAGTGAAGAAATGCCACAAACGAGTACTAAACGTCTCAGGGATAACCAAAAAGGAATGCAACACAGAAGAGAAGAAGAGACGCAACAAGAAACAACTGAGCATCTTCGAAAGAGAGCGCAAGAGAGTAGTAGTGAAGAAATGCCACAAACGAGTACTAAACGTCTCAGGGATAACCAAAAAGGAATGCAACACAGAAGAGAAGAAGAGACGCAACAAGAAACAACTGAGCATCTTCGAAAGAGAGCGCAAGAGAGTAGTAGTGAAGAAACACAACAAGCAAGAACTAAACGTCTCAGGGATGAGCAAACAAGAATGCAACACAGCAGAGAACAAGAGACGCAACAAGAAACGACTGAGCGTCTCAAGCATCTCCAAAAGAGAGCACAAGATAGAAGGAGTGAAGAAACTCGACAAGTAAGAACTGAACGTCTCAGGGATAACCAAAAAAGAATGCAACACAGAAGAGAACAAGAGATGCAACAAGAAATGACTGAGAGTGTTGAGGATCAACTTGAGAGCACGCAAAACAAAAGGAGACAAGAGATGGGAGATGAAAGAACTAGAAGAGTGGCTGAAGAGCGGGCCAGGAAAAGAAGAAGAAATGTACAAATCGCAAGGAGAAATCTATCTGCTGATGTTGGTGAAATGACCAAGATTTGCCCTCAGTGTCGAGCGTACCGTTTCTCTGGAGAAACTGCAAACTTTTGCTGCATGCAGGGTAAGGTAAACATTGCTCCTCTCTGCACACTACCTGATGAATTGATGAAATTGTACACAATTGACACACCACAAGCAAAAGAGTTCAGAAAGAATATTAGACAATACAACTGCCTCTTTCAAATGACGTCATTCGGTGCCAAGGAAGTTGTGCCACCAAGACCTGGATGGAGTCCTTCAGTCATCATTCAAGGGCAGATTCATCATTACATTGGTCCATTGATGCCTGACCTAGACCAGCCAAGTCAATTCTTGCAGATCTATTTTATGGACCCTCAAGATAGTGTTGAATTGCGAATGGGTATACTGCAAGATGCTGGTATTCAAAGGGAAATTGTTGAGATGCTTGAAAACTTGATGAGACTAAACAACCCTTACATTAATTCAATTAAAGTGGCAAAGGATAGAATTCGAGATTTACCAGAGGCATCCATCGTCATTGATCCAGATCGTCGGCCACCATTTGAACATGAAAGGAGATTTAACAGACAAATTGCCAATGAAGTTGCTGTCATAATACCAAACAATAATGAACCTGAGGCAACATCACGTCACATTATCTTGAAAGAAAGAGGAGGAGGCCTGCGGATCATTTCAGAGTCTCACAGGTCGTATGATAGTCTTCAATATGTTCTTTTCTTTCCGCTTGGAGATGATGGATGGCATTACCAACTCAAAATGCGTAACAGCAGGAAGTTGACAGCGATGCGATATTATGCCTATAAGATCATGAATCGTGATAATGAATTTAACCAACTTTTGAGAGGAGGACGACTCTTTCAACAATATGTCGTCGACATGGCTGCTAAGATTGAGAACGATAGGCTCAATTATATTCGCCTAAATCAAGCATCGTTGAGATCAACAACTTACAAAGGCCTGACGGATGCCTTAAATGATAATGACGATTTGGATAACATTGGAAAGCGCATAATCCTCTCCTCAACATTTGTCGGTGGACCGAGATACATGATGGAACGATGCCAGGACGCCATGATGTATGTTCGGAAGTACGGCACTGCTTCGTTTTTCATTACAATGACTTGCAATCCGAAGTGGAGCGAGATCCAACGCGGCCTCTTTTTGAATCAGCAGCCGTGTGATAGACCAGACTTGATTACAAGGGTCTTCGATCTGAAAAGAAAACTCTTCATCAAGTGCCTTACTGGACCGGATGGCCTCTTTGGAAATTGTATAGCTTTTGTCTTGACTGTGGAATATCAGAAGAGAGGACTGCCTCATTTGCACTGTCTGCTGTGGCTTGACGAAGCGAATAAGCCACGGCCACGAGATGTTGACAGATTTGTGCAAGCTGAAATACCAGACCCGCAGTTAGATCCCGAGCTGCATGGATTGGTACTAAAGCACATGATTCATGGACCGTACTGCAAACACACCTCTCAGTGTTGGAAGAATGGAAGATGCAATAAAAGATTCCCGAAGCCATTTATCGAGAGCACAAGGTGTGGAGATGATTCATATCCTATGTACAGGAGAAGATCTCCGGATATGGGAGGATTTCAAGGACATCAAGAACGACGCCGGCATCGACCTATTACTTCTGAATGGGTTGTGCCCTATAATGCTCAACTCTTGAAGTTGTTCCAATGTCACTTGAATGTTGAGATATGCTCCTCTGTCAAGTCGGTCAAATACGTCATCAAGTACACCTTGAAGGGGAGTGATCAAGCAGTTTTTGGACTTAACAGGGATGACGAGATTATACAGTACTTGACTGGAAGATACATTGGTCCATCAGAAGCAGTGGGATCAATCCTTGGATTTACAACTCATGAGAGACACCCTCCTGTCATTCGACTCCAGGTACATCTACCAGAAGAACAACGAGTCGTTATCACAGCCGATGCTGTTCAGCGGGTGAGAAATGATGATTTCGCGAGAACAACTTTAACTGCATTCATGGAATTGTGTTCTCGAGATCAATTTGCACGGACTTTGTATTACACTGATGTTCCCCGGTTTTACACGTGGAACAAGAAGAAATGGCAAAGAAGGAAGGTTGGAAAGATAGTGGAGGATTTTCCAGGTTTTTTTGAAGTCAACGTTCTGGGACGTGTGTATACAGTTTCTCCAAGATGTGGTGATCTGTACTACTTGAGACTGCTTCTCCATCACGTAAAAGGGCCAGTATCCTTTGATTCATTAAGGACACATGATGGACATATTCTTTCTTCATTCAAAGACGTCTGCATAGAAAGAGGTTTGTTGCAAGATGATGACCATTGGCGACAGACGATGGAAGATGCTGAGAAGACAAAGCTCCCTGGTGCAATAAGAGATTTATTTGTCGTTTTGCTGATGAACGACGAGGTCAACAATCCTCGACAACTATGGGATCGCTTCAAAAATTCCATGTCTGAGAATTTCCTTGAAAAAGAATCGACACTAAGCAGTCATCAAAATATCATGATTGATGAGAGGCATCATGATCAAGCTCTGTTGTATATTCAAGACAAGCTTGCGAATTATAACAAGACCCTGGAATACTTTCATTTGCCCAAACCAAGAAATGGAAGGATGAACATTGTTGACAATCCAGAATTGCTGCATGAGTTGCAGTATAGTGTGCCTGAACAACAGCAGTTTGTTGCAGAGAAGGAGCCGATGCTGAATGCTGAGCAAAGAGTCGTGTATGACCATGTGTGCGGCTGCTTGGATAGGAATGTTCCTTCAATGATTTTCATTGATTCCCCAGCAGGAACGGGAAAGACATTTCTCACAAATTTGATCCTCTCCAAAGTTAGAGGTAAAGGTGATGTTGCTTTTGCTGTAGCATCCTCTGGGATAGCTGCTACATTGATGCCTGGTGGAAGAACTGCACATTCTCGCTTCAAGATACCCATCGAAGTGAGCGAGAATACAATGTGCAACATTGAAAAGAATTCCTACACGGCACAGTTGATCAGGCAAGTGAGACTGATTGTTTGGGATGAGTGTCCGATGATTAGGAGGGAGAGCTTCGAAGCCGTGGATAGAACTCTTCGGGATATATGCACCAAGGATGAGCCTTTTGGCGGTATTATTACCGTTTGTTGTGGTGATTTTAGACAACTCCTTCCTGTTGTGAAAAGGGGAAACGATGCTGATATTGAAAATTCATGCATCAAGAAATCCTACTTGTGGAGGACTTTCACCATGTTCAACTTGAAGAGGAATATGCGATTGGGAGATGGAGAAGACGACTATTCTCAATTTTTGCTGAATGTTGGAGAAGACAGGATTTTGAAAAATGAAGACGATGAGATTGAAATCCCACAAGACATGGTTCTAGCTGGAAGATCACTGGAGGATTGCATGGATTTTATATATCCCACCTTCGACAATCCTGCCGAATTATTTTCTAACAATTGTATCTTGGTTCCGCTGAATGACATTATGAGGAGCATCAATTCTAGATGTATCAGATGCTTCCCAGGGATCATGAAGACATACCTTTCGTTCAATGCTGTGACTGAGGGAACTGATGCTACTCACTTCCCAACAGAATTCCTCGATTCAGTGGAGATCTCTGGATTACCACCGCACAAATTGGAGTTGAAAAAGGGATCTCCGATCATTTTAATGAGGAATTTGGCACCACCAAGACTATGCAACGGAACGAGGATGATTGTGGAACAGCTACACAATAACTTGATCGTTGCAAAAATCACCATTGGAGCCTTCAGAAATGAAATTGTGATGATTCCTAGGATACCGCTTACTTTGACAGAAGGCGAAGACATTCCCTTTCAGCGGAGACAATTCCCCGTTCAGACGTGTTTTGCTATGACAATCCACAGAGCACAAGGACAGACCATGGAAAAAGTGTTGATATACCTGGAGAAACCGGTATTTCAGCATGGTCAATTGTATGTGGCTCTTAGCCGAGGAAAGGCTAGGGAAAATGTCAAAGTTTTCCTGAAGGATACGATATCAACGAAGAATGTTGTCATTCGAAGCGTGCTTCGCTGAGCAATGACTCCCCAAGTGGGACCTGGACCAATGAGGCGTCGAGCGGGAGGTCAGAGCATATTAATCGGCCGCACGTGTGGAGGAGCGGCAGGAGCCAATCAGAATGCACCACGTGAACCCGGACCAATTAGGCGTTGAGCGTCACGCACAGAACCAGCGGCCTTTTAACGTAAGTAGTAGATCAACGGGCACCGACTTTAGAGGCGCGGATCCGTTGGGTTCACATTGTAACGTCACACACGGATGACGGGCACTGGAGATGGAAAAGTCCTTCTAACGTAAGTATTAGATCAATTGAGGAAGGATATTCTTGCTATGGAGGGCGTGCAGCGTAGGTTCACTAGGTTAATTCCCGGAATGGCGGGACTGTCGTATGTTGAAAGGCTGGAGCGATTGGGCTTGTATACACTGGAATTGTCTATTGTCTATAATTGGCCCCAACTGCACAGGCGCGGACCCGTTGGGTTCGCATTGAGTCACCAACAGCAAAGAGACATCGAGTAGCAGCAAGGGCTAGAATGAGGGGGTATGGGGAGAACGAGGAGGTATAGGGAGTAGGCAGGAACAGGGTACTGATTGAGAGTGATCAGCCATCATCGCATTGAATGGCGGTGCTGGCTCGAAGGGCTGAATGGCCTACTCCTGCACCTATTGTCTATTGTCTATTGATATTTCAATATTTTTGAGATCATGCCAAGAGGAGGGAGCAAACAATTCACAGCTTGGTCAAGGAAGGAACGACACAAAGAGACATCGAAAGACAGTGAGGAGCAGAAGGGAACAAGAGGAGCAACAACAAATAACTGGACGTGTGAGGATCTAATGCTTTTGTGCCAGGAGGAGGGAGCAAACAATTCACAGCTTGGTCAAGGAAGGAACGACGCGAGGAGACATCGAAAGGGAGTGAGTAGCAGAAGAGACATCGAGAGGCAGTGAGGGACAGAATGGAACAAGAGGAGCAACAATAAATAACGGGACGTGTGAGGATCAACGAGAACGGACGCAAAACAGAAAGTGACAGGTACTAAAGAACCTTTTTGAGGTTTATTTTATTTCAAGAAAAAGAAATTGCCATTTTGATCTAATGATTTTGTGTTCATTAATAAGTAGGTTTTTATTTAGAATTTATAAATATATACATCGTAATATTTCTATATTTTTTAGATTATGCCAAGAGGAGGGAGCAAACAATTCACAGCTTGGTCAAGGAAGGAACGACACAAAGAGACATCGAAAGACTGAGGAGCAGAAGGGAACAAGAGGAGCAACAACAAATAACTGGACGTGTGAGGATCAATGAGAAAGAAAGCAAACAGAAAGTGACAGGTACTAAAGAAACTTTTTCTTTGAGGTTTATTTTATTTCAAGAAGAAAAATGCCATTTTGATCTAATGCTTTCGTGTTCATTAGTAAGTAGGTTTTTATTTAGAATTGATAAAAATATACATCCTGATATTTCTATACTTTTTAGATCATGCCAAGGGGAGGAAGCAAACAAGTCACAGCATGGTCAAGGAAGGAATGACGCAAGGAGACATCGAGAGGGAGTGAGTAGCAGAAGAGACATCGAAAGGCAGTGAGGGACAGAATGGAACAAGAGGAGCAACAATAAATAACGGAACGTGTGAGGATCAACGATAACGAGCGCAAAACAGAAAGTGACAGGTACTAAAGAACCTTTTTGAGGTTTATTTTATTTCAAGAAAAAGAGATTGCCATTTTGATCTAATGATTTCGTGTTCATTAATAAGTAGGTTTTTATTTAGAATTTATAAATATATACATCGTGATATTTCTATATTTTTTAGATTATGCCAAGAGGAGACATCGAAAGGGAGTGAGTAGCAGAAGAGACATTGAGAGGCAGTGAGGGACAGAATGGAACAAGAGGAGCAACAATAAATGACGGAACGTGTGAGGATCAACGAGAAAGACGCAAAACGGAAAGTGACAGGCACTAAAGAACCTTTTTGATTGAGATTTATTTTATTTCAAGAAAAAAAAAGCCATTTTGAGCTAATGCTTTCATGTTCATTAGTAAGTAGGTTTTTATTTAGAATTTATAAAAATATACATCCTGATATTTCTATACTTTTTAGATCATGCCAAGGGGAGGGAGCAAACAATTCACAGCTTGGTCAAGGAATGAACGACGCGAGGAGACATCGAAAGGGAGTGAGTAGCAGAAGAGACATCGAGAGGCAGTGAGGGACAGAATGGAACAAGAGGAGCAACAATAAATGACGGAACGTGTGAGGATCAACGAGAAAGACGCAAAACAGAAAGTGACAGGCACTAAAGAACCCTTTTGATTGAGATTTATTTTATTTCAAGAAAAAAAGCCATTTTGAGCTAATGCTTTCGTGTTCATTAGTAAGTAGGTTTTTATTTAGAATTTATAAAAATATACATCCTGATATTTCTATACTTTTTAGATCATGCCAAGGGGAGGAAGCAAACAAGTCACAGCATGGTCAAGGAAGGAATGACGCAAGGAGACATCGAGAGGGAGTGAGTAGCAGAAGAGACATCGAAAGACAGTGAGGGACAGAATGGAACAAGAGGAGCAACAATAAATAACGGAACGTGTGAGGATCAACGAGAACGAACGCAAAACAGAAAGTGACAGGTACTAAAGAAACTTTTTGAGGTTTATTTTATTTCAAGAAAAAGAGATTGCCATTTTGATCTAATGATTTTGTGTTCATTAATAAGTAGGTTTTTATTTAGAATTTATAAATATATACATCGTGATATTTCTATATTTTTTAGATTATGCCAAGAGGAGGGAGCAAACAATTCACAGCTTGGTCAAGGAAGGAACGACGCAAAGAGACATCGAAAGGCAGTGAGGAGCAGAAGGGAACAAGAGGAGCAACAACAAATAACTGAACATGTGAGGATCAATGAGAAAGAAAGCAAACAGAAAGTGACAGGTAGTAAAGAAACTTTTTCTTAGAGGTTTATTTTATTTCAAGAAGAAAAAATGCCATTTTGATCTAATGCTTTCGTGTTCATTAGTAAGTAGGTTTTTATTTAGAATTTATAAAAATATACATCCTGATATTTCTATACTTTCTAGATCATGCCAGGAGGAGGGAGCAAACAATTCACAGCTTGGTCAAGGAAGGAACGACGCGAGGAGACATCGAAAGGGAGTGAGGAGCAGAAGAGACATCGAGAGGCAGTGAGTGGCAGAATGGAACAAGAGGAGCAACAATAGATAACGGAACGTGTGAGGATCAACGAGAAAGAATGCAAAACAGAAAGTGACAGGTACTAAAGAGAGCTGGATAGAGCTCTTAAGGATAGCGGAGTGAGGGGGTATGGGGAGAAGGCAGGAACGGGGTACTGATTGAGAGTGATCAGCCATCATCGCATTGAATGGCGGTGCTGGCTCGAAGGGCTGAATGGCCTACTCATGCACCTATTGTCTATTGATATTTCAATATTTTTGAGATCATGCCAAGAGGAGGGAGCAAACAATTCACAGCTTGGTCAAGGAAGGAACGACACAAAGAGACATCGAAACACAGTGAGGAGCAGAAGGGAACAAGAGGAGCAACAACAAATAACTGGACGTGTGAGGATCTAATGCTTTTGTGCCAGGAGGAGGGAGCAAACAATTCACAGCTTGGTCAAGGAAGGAATGACGCGAGGAGACATCGAAAGGGAGTGAGTAGCAGAAGAGACATCGAGAGGCAGTGAGGGACAGAATGGAACAAGAGGAGCAACAATAGATAACGGGACGTGTGAGGATCAACGAGAACGGACGCAAAACAGAAAGTGACAGGTACTAAAGAACCTTTTTGAGGTTTATTTTATTTCAAGAAAAAGAAATTGCCATTTTGATCTAATGATTTTGTGTTCATTAATAAGTAGGTTTTTATTTAGAATTTATAAATATATACATCGTAATATTTCTATATTTTTTAGATTATGCCAAGAGGAGGGAGCAAACAATTCACAGCTTGGTCAAGGAAGGAACGACACAAAGAGACATCGAAAGACTGAGGAGCAGAAGGGAACAAGAGGAGCAACAACAAATAACTGGACGTGTGAGGATCAATGAGAAAGAAAGCAAACAGAAAGTGACAGGTACTAAAGAAACTTTTTCTTTGAGGTTTATTTTATTTCAAGAAGAAAAATGCCATTTTGATCTAATGCTTTCGTGTTCATTAGTAAGTAGGTTTTTATTTAGAATTGATAAAAATATACATCCTGATATTTCTATACTTTTTAGATCATGCCAAGGGGAGGAAGCAAACAAGTCACAGCATGGTCAAGGAAGGAATGACGCAAGGAGACATCGAGAGGGAGTGAGTAGCAGAAGAGACATCGAAAGGCAGTGAGGGACAGAATGGAACAAGAGGAGCAACAATAAATAACGGAACGTGTGAGGATCAACGATAACGAGCGCAAAACAGAAAGTGACAGGTACTAAAGAACCTTTTTGAGGTTTATTTTATTTCAATTTAAAAAAAATTGCCATTTTGATCTAATGATTTCGTGTTCATTAATAAGTAGGTTTTTATTTAGATTTTATAAATATAGACATCGTGATATTTCTATATTTTTTAGATTATGCCAAGAGGAGGGAGCAAACAATTCACAGCTTGGACAAGGAAGGAACGACGCAAAGAGACATCGAAAGACAGTGAGGAGCAGAAGGGAACAAGAGGAGCAACAATAAATAACGGAACATATGAGGATCAACGAGAAAGAACGCAAAACAGAAAGTGACAGGTACTAAAGAACCTTTTTGAGGTTTATTTTATTTCAAGAAAAATAAATTGCCATTCGGATCTAATGATTTACGTGCTCATTAATAAGTAGGTTTTTATTTAGAATTTATTATAAATATATACATCCTGATATTTCTATACTTTCTAGATCATGCCAAGAGGAGGGAGCAAACAAGTCACAGCTTGGTCAAGGAAGGAACGACGCAAAGAGACATCGACAGACAGTGAGGAGCAGAAGGGAACAAGAGGAACAACAACAAATAACTGAACGTGAAGGATCATCGAGAAAGAAAGCATAACATAGAGGGACAAGGTATGCAACAACAAAAAACTGAGGGTCAACGAGAAAGTATGCATAACAGAAGGCAATAAAAGACCCAAGAAGAAAGAACTCAATGTCTCGATGATCAACGAAGAAGCAAGCAAAAGAGAAACTGACAAGTTAATAAAATAGATCTTTAATGTTCAAATTGTTATGTTTTGAGTTATTCGCATTTTTTTAACTTTAATAAATTCCTTTTCCACCTGCTTAATCGTCCTCAGCGTGTGACATCTCAATGCACGCCTTTAATTGCACTCCCTCTCCCCTTTCCCCCCTCCTCACCCACCCCTCCCCTCTCCAACCCCCCACCTCACCGTCCCCCCCAATTGAGATTCTTTTTTTTAACAGACAATTTATTTAACAGACAATTTATTTTAAAGAAAAAAGCAATTTCCCCAGGTCGCAATGGAAACCCTACGAGGACGGGCCCAACGGGCCCACTCGGTCTAGTATACTACTAAAACTCTGCCGTCCAACATTCCGGATGTATGTGTGTATGTACGGAAGATTCCGAAGAGTTTCTGTCCATATAACTTACAAACCCTACTCCTCCCAGACGGTACACCAAAGCGCTACGATTTTTGTACCGCCATGTTCACCATTAACCTGGGCAACTATTGTAAGTACTTTCGTTCAAATTGAAGCTACCTTTTTAAAGCTAGAGAGATATTAAAGTTTAAATTTTCATTTCTAACCCTTTTCTTGAAGGGGCTTCAGCGCGTGATGTCACAATGGCACCCGTGCACCAATGAGAGATCAGCTCGGTTTTAAATTTACATCTTCAGCTTGTGACGTCACAATGCTTGTGTGAGATTGTTGCAACATTGTTGCGAAAGGCAACTGCCAGTTTTTTAAAGTTGTGCAAGTCACTTAACATACACAGATCAGCATGGGGCCCCTATTCCCTCCCTCCCCCCCCTTCCCCCCTCAACCCCTTCCTCCCCACTCCTTCCCACCTCCATCCCCACTCCCTCCCCCCCTCCTCCCCAACTCCCTCCCCACCTCCCTCACCCCTCCTCCCCTAACTCCTCCCTCCCTCCCCCTTCCCTCCCTCCCCTCCTCCCGGTTACAATGGAAACCCTACGAGGACGGGCCCAACGGGGAAAGAGGGGTACTGGGAAAAGGGGAGGTCCCCCTCCCTCCCCTCCCCTCCCCCTCCCCCCTAACCCTCTCCCTCCCCCTTCCCCCTCCCCTCCTCCCTCCACACCTCCCTCCTCCCTCCCTCCCCTCCTCCCGGTTACAATGGAAACCCTACGAGGACGGGCCCAACGGGGAAAGAGGGGTACTGGGAAAAGGGGAGGTCCCCCTCCCTCCCTCCCCCCTACCCACCTCCCTCCCCTCTTCCTCCCCCCCTTCCCTCCTCCCTTCCCCCCTCCCCTCCCCCCTCCCATACCCCCCTCTCCCCCCTACCCCCCTCCCTGCCCTCTCCCTCCCCCCTCCCCCCTCCCCTCCCCCCCTCCCCCCCTCCCTCCCCTCCTCCCTCCCCCTTCCCTCCCCCAACCCTCCCCTTTCCTCCCCTCCCGGTTACAATGGAAACCCTACGAGGACGGGCCCAACGGGCCCACTCGGTCTAGTATATTTATAAAATCTCTTCGGATTGTCCTTAATGCTATCTGCAAGAGCTATCTCCTGGCCCCTTTTTGCCCTTCGGATATCCTTTTAAATGTTCTCCTTAGTTCTTAAAACTCCTCCAGGGATTCACTTGATCCCAGCTGCCTATACATGCCCCATGCCTCCTTCTTAATCTTGACCAAAGCCTCAATTTCCCTCATACACCAAGTTTCCTTATGTTTGCCTGCCTTGCCCTTCACTATAACAGGGACGTGCATGTCCTGATCTCTTGTCAGCACACTAAAAAACATCACACTTTCCTGACGTTCCTTTTCCTGCAAACAATCTTCTCCGTTCAACTTGATCCTCTCTCAGACCCTCAAATATGGCTTCACCACAATTTAGGATTTCAATTCATGATAAGGCCTCTCGGTTTAGAATGATCTCCCCTGGGGAAAAAAGACTGAGTGTTGTCCGTGTCCTTCATGTTCTTGTGCTCCTCAATAAGGTCACTCCTCAGCCACCAATGCTT